>NC_051071.1:76578308-76728326 GCF_004664715.2 Peromyscus leucopus
TTTCCCAGCCTTTTCCAATATGAACCTGATGGTTTGATTCAAGAGAAAACCTATAAATCTCAGCGATGTCTTTTCATTCATGTGGCCTTGGGCAAGATCCCTACTTCTCTGAGCTTTGGTTTCTTACTGATGACATCCAACACTAGGAGCTGTTAGATGACCTGAGAAATATGTGGTGACACTTAGCTCATGCCTAGCACTGAACAGACAGCCACACCCCAAATCCTGGGTGACGGCCTGGATAAGTTAAGGGCACCCCAAGAAACAGAACCATTAGAATGTATTTAGGCACAGAGAGAGATTGATCATAAGTAATTGATTCATGTCATTACAGAGACTGTGATCAGTAATTGGTGAACTAGACATGCAGGAGCGTGTCACTCCAGGCTGAAGGCCATGAGCTCAACACTTGGCATTTTTCTCATTTCAGCTTGGGTCCAAAAGTAAGACAAAACTGACATCACAGCCCAAAGCAGTCATGAAGGAATTATTCCTTCTTATGGAATAGAGGGGTGGTTTTTAGTCCTATGTGGGGTTTCAACTGACTGGATGAAGGGTGCTCTTATTAGGGAGAGCAATCTGACTTACTCAATCCATTGTAGTTAGACTTTCTCTGGACCACCAGCTCCTGAATAATGACTCAAAGACCTCTTATTAATTGTGGACGCTTGGCCTTAGCTTAGGCTTGTTCTCAACTAACTCTTAAACCTTAAATTAACCCGTGTATTCTAATCTATGTTTTGCCGTGTGTCTCATTTCCTCTCCTCCACACCGTATGTCTGACGCTCTTTGAGTCCAACAGGCGAATTCCACTCCTGGAAGTCCTGCCTATCCTCTTCTGCCTAGCCATTGGCCATTCAGCTCTTTATTAAACCAATCAGAAGGTGAGACACATCTTCACCGTGTACAGAAAGATTTTCTCTCACAGCAATTCATTGATATTTTATTATTATTGAGAATTTCATACAAAGTGTTTTAAACATATTTGCTCCTTCAAATCTTTCTAGATCCCACTTTTCTTCCCTACCTACCTAATTTTGTATGACCCATCAAGACTAATTTGTGCTGTCCAAGTATTCTTGTGTTGTAGTCTTCCACTGGAGCATGGTTGACTTATAAAGGATACACTCTTAGAGAAAACTATCCTTTTCCCAACAGCTAACAATTCCCAATAGTTCCATGAATAGGGGTGGAATGTTGTGTTCAGCTCCCATCTCCATGCTGCGAGATTTGGTGTGGTGTGGGCTTAAACAGATTTTGTGCATTCTGTCACAGCCACTGAAAGTTCATATGCAGCTGCCCAGCTGTACCCAGAAGACAGTTTCCTTGTAGTTATGCACCTTGTTTGACTTTTACACCCTTTTTGCCCTCTATTCTCTAGTGATCCTCAAGCAAGCCTTGAGAAGAAGTGTGGTATATATGTTCCATTTTGGGGCTGAGCATTCTATATTCTGTATTCTTTTATTCTCCGAGAGAGCTGTGGATCTTTGTGTCAATCACCATCTACTGCAATGGAAAATTGCCAGCTAAGAGTTGAGGGATCAATGTGTTTAACAATAAATCATTAGGAATTAAATACTAGGTTCATTTAGCAGCCTAATAGTAGTAGGCTCTTTCATAAGGCCCATGTGTAGCTAGAGTTTTCCTGCCTGGCCCACAGTCAGGACAAATCTTTGTCACCTGCCAGTCCCACAGCTGCTCAGACCCAACCAAGTAAACACAGAGACTTACATTGCTTACAAACTGTATGGCCGTGGCAGGCTTCTTGCTAACTGTTCTTATATCTTAAATTAATCCATTTCCATAAATTTATACCTTGCCATGTGGCTTGTGGCTTACCGGCATCTTCACATGCTGCTGGTCATGGCGGTGGCTGGCAGTGTCTCTCTGCCTCAGCCTTCCACTTCCCAGAATTCTCCTCTCTCCTTGTCCCACCTACTTCCTGCCTGGCCACTGGCCAATCAGTGTTTTATTTATTGGCCAATCATAGCAATTTGACATACAGACTATCCCACAGCACCCATATTTTGTCTACCCATAGGTTCTTGGACTGATAATGGTGCCAGGTGAGATATCATGCAAAATGAGATATAAATTCAACCAGAAAGTGATTGTTTACTCCCACGGCATCTGTGTCCCTTTTACATCAGTGGCCATGTCTTGCAGGCTAATCATTACTGTAGCTTTCAGGGTTCACAGCTGGGTATGACTGATGGTTGCTTTTCTTCTCTGATAGTGTGCATAGCACCTTCTGACATTATGAAAACTAGCCAGTAGAGACGAAGCTTTTAGGTCAGTACCAGTTTGATTTCTCCATGTTCTATGACTCAAGAATGTGGTGTCTCCAACAATAAAGTCTTACAATTGAGTTTGGGAGGGTAACTGAAAGCAATTACAACAGACTGTAATGTTTGGGAATTTCAGACCTCACTGGCCAATGATTCCACAAGAAATAACCCATTCTTAGCACTGGACTTTTGATTTGTTGGCCTGTAGTGTCAAATATGGGCATCATTCATTGACTAGGTTTGGAATGAAATCTCAAAGTAGTTTTAATTTGCTTTTCTCTGATGACTAAGGATATTTAGTATTAAAAAAAACATTTCTCAGCTGCTCATATTTCATCTTTTGAGAACTCTTTAGTTTTGGGCCCCATTTTAAAATTGGATTGTTTTCTTAATGCTTAATATTTTTTTTTAAATATATTCGAGATACTAACCCTCTGTCAGATATATAGCTGAAAAAGATTATCCCCAGTCATGGGCTGCCTCTTCAATCAAGTGATGATGCTCTTTCTACAGATTTTTTTTTGGTTTCATGAAGTCCCATCTATTAATTGTTGGTCTTAACGCTTGCATTACTGGGTCCCTGTTCATAAATTTCTTTCCTGTGCCAATAAATTCAAGTTATTTCCTAATTCGCCTGCTATCAGATTTAGGGCTTTGGACATATGTTGACGTCTGTGGTCTGTGAGTTTTGTGAAGGGTGAGAGATAAGGATCAAGTTTCATTTTTCTTCATGTAGATTTCCAGTTTAACCAATACTATTGATAGTGTCATCCCCACCCCCAATGTAGATTGTTGGCGTCTTTGTCAAAAAATCACCCAATTGTAAGAGTGTGGGCTAACATGTGGGTCCTTAATTCTGTTCCATTGATCAATAAGTCTTCTTTTTGTCAGTCCCATATTGTTTTAATTACTATAGCTCTGAAGCATAACTTGAGATCTTGGATGGTGATACCTTAAGCAGTTTTGTTGTTCAGGACTGTTTTGACTATCTTGGATATTTTGTATTTTTATGGAAAAAGGTAACATTGCTTTTTCTAATTTTTGTGAACAATTGCATTGGAATTTTGAAGGGAATTGCATTGAATATGTAGATTGCTTTTAGTAGAATGGCTGTTTTCATAATAGCATCCTGCCAATCTATAAGCTTGTGAGGTATCTTCAATTTCTTTTTTCAGTGTCATAAAGTTTTCATTATACAAGGCTTTAACTTCCTTAGTTAATTTATTCCACAATTTTTAGGCAATTTTGAGTGGTATTGCTTACTTTTCAATGTGTTTGACATTTGTATATAAGAAGGTTACTGATTTTTGTGGATTACTTTTGTACTTTGCTATTTGCTGAATGCATTATCAGCTGTAGGAGTTTTCTGCTAGAGACTTTAGTGTCTTCTACATATAGAATCATATCTGAAAATTAAATATAGTTTGGTTTCTTTCTATTTGTATCCCCTTCATACCCTTTTTTTTAATTGCTCTAAGTTGTAAAGTAATGTTGAGCAGGAGTGGGGATGGTGGAGACCCTTGTCTTGTTTCTGATTTCAGTATAAATGCTTTGAATTTATCACCATTTAGAATGATATTGATTGTGGGCTTGTTATAAATATACTACCTTTAGTATATTGAGATATGGCCCCTGTGTTTATATTTTTTCTAGGATTTTTTTTTTATCATGAAGAATATTGGGTTCTGTCAAAGGCCTTTTCTTCATCTAACAAGATGATCATGTGCTTTCTATCCTTTAGTCTATTTGTTTGGTGGATTCAATTTACTGACTTATGTATGCTGAATGATCCCTCATTCTCTGGCATAAAACCAAGTCGATTATGATGAATCATCTTTTTTATGTGTTCTTGAATTCAATTTTCAAGTACTTCATTGAGAAGTGTTATATACATGTCCATCAAGTGCATTAGCATATACTTTTCTTTTTTAATCTAGTCTTTGTCTGGTTTGGTATCAGGATAATACTACCTCCATAAAAAGAATTTGAAAAAGTTACTCTTTTTCTATTTTGTGGAATAATTTGAGGAATATTAGTATTAGTTCTTGGAAGCTCTTGTAGAATTCTGTGCTGAATCCATCTGACCTTTTTGTTCACTAGATTTTTAATTACTTTTTCTATCTCAATAAATGTTATAGGTGTATTTGAATTATTTACTTCATCTTGATTTAATTCTGGTTGGCTATATATTTCTATATATAAAAGAAATGCATCCATTTCTTTTAGATATTATAATTTGATGGGATTTTGATTTTTGAAAAGTATGCTTTTATGATTGTCTGAATTTCCTCGGTGTCAGTTGTAATGTCTCCTTTTTTTTATCAATAATTTTATTGATTTGGATCCTTTCTCTGTCTTTATTTTGGTTAGTTTGGTAATGAGGTTTGCCAGTCTCACTAGTCTTTTCAAAGAACCAATTCTTTGCTTCAGTGAGTCTTTGTATTTTTCTTTTAATTTTTGATTTCTTTTTCATTAATTTCAGACCTGACTTTCTCTCTTTTTATTCATACCTTTTGGGGTTATTGCTTACTAAGGTCTTCTGCTGCATCATTAAGTTATTAATTTGAGATCCCTCTAATTTTCTGACATAGGCACATAGTGTTATAAATTTTCCTCTTTCATTCTGTACTATAGATTTTGGTGTGTTGTGTTTTCATTTTCATTTGATTTTAGGAGTTTATTGTTTTTCTTCTTGATTTATTCCATCATTTATTTTTGGTTCATGAGTGTGTTGCTTAGTTTCCATTAATTGTGTACTTTCTGTCATTTGTTGTTGTTATTGATATCCAGCTTTAGTTCATGGTGGTCAGATAGAATGAAAGAATGAAGAATGTGATTTCAATTTTTCTACATTTGTTATGATTTATTTTCTGACCTAATATATGACCTGTTTTGGAGAAAGACCCACCTGCTGCTGAGAAGATCATCTATAGTGTTTGGGTAGAATGTTCTACAGATACCTGTTGGGTCCATGTAGTTTATGACCATTTAACTCCAGAGCTTCTCTACGTAGTTTTTTCCCCCCAGATTACCTGTCTAAATATTGAAAGTGAAAGTGAGGTATTGAAATTGCCCACTGTCACCGTGTTGGTATCACTCTGTGGTTTTCAACATAATAGTTTTTCCTTTATGAAACTGGGTGCTCCTTTGTTTGATAAATAAATGGTTAGGATTGTAATATCCTGCTGCTGGATTCTTCCTTTGACAGGTACAGAGAGTCCCTCTTTATCTTTTCTGACTAGTTTTGGTTTGAAGTCTGTTTTGTCAAATATTAGAACAGCTACTCCTGCTTGTTTCTTGGTTCTATTTGTGTTGAAGGTCCTTTTCCCTCCTTCAACCCCAAGGTGGTGCCATCTGTCATTGGTGGTGAAGTGGATTTCTTGGAAGCAGAAAAGAAATGAACCCTATTTTCTGATCCAAGCTATTAGTCTGTGCCTCTTCATTGGTGAGTTGAGACCATTAATATTCAGAGTTATTCCAGAACACTGTATATTAATTCCCGTGGTTTTGTTGTTTTGTGGTGCTTTATTAGTAGTCCTCCTTTGATTTAGTGTTCTGAAATTGCTTGTTTATTTTGCCTTTTCAAGCATTTTTTTTTTAAATCGCCTCTTCAGACTAGAGTATGAAGTATCCTCTGTAGGGGATTTAGTAGTCATAAATTCCTTAAATTTGTGTTTATTGTGGAAAAATTTTCCTTCCTCCCTCAATCTCAACTCGTAGTTTTTATGGCCATTGTAGTCTCGGCTGGCCTTTGTGGTCTTCCGTGGCTTACAGAACATTGGTTTGGTATTCTTCTAGCGTTCATAGTCTCCACTGAAAAATCTGTTGGTATGCTCATGGGTCTGCTTTTGAATTTAACTTGATCTTTCTTCCTTGTTTCTTTCAGTATCTTTTTTTATGTTGTACATTTAGTGTTTTGACTGTTATAAGATGCAAGGAGTTTCTTTTCTGGTCTTGTGTATTTTATGTCTTGTACACCTCTTAGACTTTCATAGGTATCCTCCTTAGATTAGGAAAGTTTTCTATGATTTTATTGAAAATATTTAATGTTTCTTTGACCCATGTATCTTCTCCTTCTATACCTATTATTTGTAGTTATGGTCATTTTTTTTTTTTAAAATAGTGTTCCAGAGTTCCTGTGTACTTCATTATTGGAATTTTTTTCATTTGATATATTTTTGAGTCACTCAGTTTCTCTTCAAGACCTTATATTTTCCCTCCACTTGATCCAATATGTTGGTGAGTCTTTCCTTTTTCCTCTGTATTTTTTGTTTGAATTCTTGAATTTTTCATTTCAAGTTTTATTTTTCTTTAGAGAGTCTCCTTATTAAATTCCATTTTAATATATTGAGTTGTTTCATTTAACTTTTTATTTGTGTTTTTCTTGGGTTTCATTCCAACATTTACTCATATACTCTGAGTTCTTTGATCATTGCTGTTCAGAAACCATTGCTCTGGATATCATCTAAGACAATTCTCTTGGTGGACAATCACACAAGAGTATTGATTTTGGCAAGGATGTATTGTTTTGATTATTCATGAATGTGTATTTGTGATTGGATCTATGGATATGAGACTTAGGTAGGTTTCTTTTCTTTTTCTTAATTCTTTTTTATTTATTTTAAATATTTTTATTTTATAATTTATTTAGTTTTACATATCAGCCACAGATTCCCCTATCCTCCCTCCTCCCTCTCCCCAGCCTTCTCCCCAAATCCACCCTCCATTCCCACCTCCTCCAAGGCAAGGTCTCCACTGGGGAGTCAGCCCAGCCTGGTGGATTCAGTTGAGGCAGGTCCAGAGCCCTTCTGCCTACACCAAGGCTGAGCAAAGTGTCTCAGCATAGGCCCTAGGTTCCAAAAAGCCAGCTCATGCATCAAGGACAGGTCCCGGTTTCACTGCCTGGGGGCCTCCTAAACAGTTCAAGCTAATCAACTGTCTCACTTATCCAGAGGGCCTGGTCCAGTTCCTTGGGGGCTTCTCAGCTATAGGCTGGAGAGATGGCTCAGCAGTTAAGAACACTGCCAGGTAGGTTTCTTGGTATGAAAATCTTGTCTCTCATTATATGCCTGTGCACCACGTTAAGTGCAGTGTCAATGGAGGCCAGAAGGGGGCATGAGATTCCATGGAATTGGAATTACAGGTAATTGTGAGCTGGGAATTGAGCTCAGGTCTTCTGAAAGAGCATCCAGTGCTCTTAACCTCTGAGCCACCTTTCCTGCACTTCTTCAGAGGTGTTCTGGGAAGGCCTTCTGGAGTATAATGCTCTTGAAGTTTATTAGTTCTTTCTTTATTTCCAAAACCATTAATCTTCTATTTAACCTTTCAGATATCTACTGTAGATTATATGGTCTGAATTTTCTTTTCTGTGTTTCCAACTTCATTGTTTAAATTCTTATTATGCTTTCTTTGGTGGCTAGAAATGTACTAACTAGGACCTGGGATAAAGATATTCTGTACAGAAATGGTTGCTTGTGCAAATAAATACTCAAGAAGTAGGGTGGTGAGGAAATGAATTTTCGGAGAGATTCTAGTTTAAGTTTACCTTCACAAATCAGACTTTCACCCAACCTGTGATCAAGTTAATAAGAATATGCATTGAGACCACTTATGCACTCATTCTGCCAACACACTATGTACTCAATATGTTCAGAATTCATTGACCTTAAAGAAAAACAATGTTATCACTCTTACTATGCTTTAGCGTCCCTCCACGTACCATGTGGCCTATTTTTCCTTTGTTATTCATTCATGCCCCTGACTCAGACAATGTGTACACAAGATGTGGTGTCTAGACATGAAACTGAAAACAGCAAGGCACTGAAAACAAGAAAAATGTTGAATTCATCCTGTGGATATAGACTGATAACATTGAATTCTGGCTTTGTGGCTTTTCTGAGTCAATAGAACCCAAGCCCAATTTTCTCCCTTGTAAAAGATTATGACAAAATTTCCTCATTCTTTTTGACGACATAATCATTGTGCCATTCAATATATAAGATAGCTTTTATTTAAGAGACCAGATCAGAGATCAGAGCTCTTCTAAACAAGTCACGCCCACTCTTGGGTAAGTGACACCAAGGGCCAGTTTCTTTGTCACGTCAAGAGGAAAGGAAACTCAGACTGCACAGCACACAGTAGTACATTCAGTTGAATGTAATCCCATCATGACCCTCTGAGAATAAGTTTGGGGACATGTCTCCAAATCCTTCTTTTGAAGAAAGAGTGTGCAAGCCTTGGCTACCTTCACAGTTCATTACCTTATCCTATTTTTTGTATCTTTAAGAAGTTTTTGAGTCATATATGCAGAGCCCCCTGTTTTCCCTTTGTTTTTTATCCTTTTCCACGGACGTGAGAAGCGTTGGTTGGCTGGGTCACACTGCCTCCCAGCCCTGAAAGCAGAAACACCTCCTATTTTTACCACCTCCATTATCATCCTATCACATATTTTTTTTTCAATTTGAGTTTTTGTGCTTTCTTTCTCTTTTCTTGATCAATTACACCAAAAGTTTAAAGAGTAGTAATATTTTTGTGTATGGGAAACACATACTTTATTTAGAATGCTGAGAAGTTTTTATTTTTATTTCTCCCTTTTATTAGAAATAGATTCTTTTCTGACATAATATATCCTGGTAACGTTTTCCCCTCCCTCTCCTCCTCTCAGCTCCTCACCACTTCCCCTTCCATTTGGATCTACTCCCTTTCTGTCTCTCATTAGAAAAGAAAAGGCTTCTAAGAGATAATAATAAAATATAACAAAATAAAGTGCAAGATAGAACAAAAACTATCACTTTGAAATTGGACAAGGCAAACCAAAAGAAGGAAAAGAGCCCCAAAGAAGGCAAAAGAACCAGAGACCCACTCATTCACACACTCAGAAATGCCATAAAAACTCTAATCTGGAAGACAAAATATATACACAGAGGTCCTGGTGCAGACTGTGCAGGTCTTATGCATGCTGCTGTCTCTGTGAGTTCATGTGGGGTTTGCTCATGGTTTTGTGTGTGTGTGTGTGTGTGTGTGTGTGTGTGTGTGTGTGTGTGTCTATCCTTCATCCCCTCTGACTCTGACACTCTTTCTACCTGCTCTTTCACAGAACTTCCTGAGCCCATAGTGTAGGGATTTTATGGAGACATCCTATTTAGGGCTGGTGTTTTAAGGTCTCTCTCTCTGTGTAATGAATGGCTGCAAATCTCTATATTTGTTTGAAGAGTTGCTCTAATTAATCTTATCAATAGAAAAACTTTCACTATTTGCAGATGATATGATAGTATACATAAGTGACCCCAAAAACTCTACCAGGGAACTCCTACAGCTGATAAACTCCTTCAGTAAAGTGGCAGGATACAAGATCAACTCAAAAAAATCAGTAGCCCTCCTATACACAAATGATAAAAGGGCTGAGAAAGAAGTCAGAGAAACATCACCATTTACAATAGCCACAAATAATATAAAATACCTTGGGATAACACTAACTAAACAAGTGAAAGACCTTTTTGATAAGAACTTTAAATCTCTAAAGAAAGAAATTGAAGAAGATATCAGAAAATGGAAGGATCTCCCATGCTCATGGATAGGTAGGATTAACATAGTAAAAATGGCAATCTTACCAAAAGCAATCTACAGATTCAATGCAATCCCCATCAAAATCCAACACAATTCTTCACAGACTTGGAAAGAAAAATACTCAACTTTATATAGAAAAACAAAAGACCCAGGATAGCTAAAAGAATCCTATACGATAAAGCAACCCTTGGAGGCATCACCATCCCGGACCTCAAACTCTACTATAGAGCTATAGTAATAAAAACAGCTTGGTACTGGTATAAAAACCGACATACGGACCAATGGAATCGAATTGAAGACCCTGACATTAATCCATGCACATATGAACACCTGGTTTTTGACAAAGGAGCCAAAACTATACAATGGAACAAAGAAAGTATCTTCAACAAATGGTGCTGGCATAACTGGATGTCAATATGTAAAAGATTACAAATAGATCCATATCTGTCACCATGCACAAAACTCAAGTCCAAGTGGATCAAAGACCTAAACATAAATCCAGTTACACTAAACTTAATAGAAAAGAAAATAGGAAGCACTCTTGAACGCATTGGTACCGGAGGCCATTTCCTAAATAAAACACCGACAGCACAGACCCTGAGCACAACAATTAATAAATGGGACCTCTCAAAACTGAGAAGCTTTTGCAGGGCAAAAGACACAGTCAATAAGACAAAAAGACAGCCAACAGATTGGGAAAAGATCTTCACCAACCCACATCTGACAGAGGATTGATCTCCACAATATATAAAGAACTCAAGAAACTAGACATCAAAGCACTGAACAGTCCAATTAAAAAATGGGCTAAAGAGCTAAACAGAGAATTCACAAAACAAGAACTACAAATGGCTGAAAGACATTTAAAGAAATGCTCAACATCCTTAATCATCAGAGAAATGCAAATCAAAACGACTCTGAGATACCACCTTACACCAGTTAGAATGGCTAAGATCAAAAACACCAATGACAACCAATGTTGGAGAGGATATGGAGCAAAGGGAACACTCCTCCACTGTTGGTGGGAATGTAAACTTGTACAACCACTGTGGAAATCAGTATGGCGGTTTCTCAGAAAATTAGGAATCGAACTACCTCAAGACCCAGCCATCCCACTCTTGGGCATATACCCAAAGAATGCTGATTCATACCATAAAGATACATGCTCAGCTATGTTCATAGCAGCACTATTTGTAATAGCCAGAACCTGGAAACAACCTAGATGCCCATCAACGGAAGAATGGATGGAAAAAATGTGGTACATATACACAATGGAGTACTACTCAGCAGAGAAAAACAATGAAAGCATGAAATTTGCAGGCAAATGGATGGAACTAGAAAAAATCATCCTGAGTGAGGTAACCCAAACCCAGAAAGACAGTTATAGTATGTACTCACTCATTGGTGGATTCTAGATATAAAATGAACAATCAGACCACAACCCATAGAACCATAGAGGCTATATATATAGCATGGAGGTCCCTAGGACGACTGTGGCATATAATAAATTTCAGTTTTACTCAATTATTGAAAAAAATAGCCAAATGAATGGAAACACATGAACTATGAACCAAAGGCTGAGGGGCTCCCAGCTGGATCAGGCCCTCTGAATAGGTGAGACAGTTGATTGGCTTGATCAGTTTGGGAGGCATCTAGGCAGTGGGACCAAGTCCTGTGCTCATTGCATGAGTTGGCTGTTTGAAACCAGGAACTTATGCAGGGACACTTGGCTTAGTCTGGGAAGAAGGGACTGGACCTCCCTGGACTGAGTCTACCAAGTTGATCACAATCCTCGGGGAGGATGTGTCCTGGAGGAGGTGGGAATGGAGGGTGGGCTGGGGTAAGGGGAAGGCGTGGGAGGGGGGAGAATAGGGGAACCCATGGCTGATATGTAGAACTGAATGGTATTGTAAAATAAAAAAATATATATCACAAAAAAAAAGATTAATTAGATTAATGCTTCATTTGTTCCTATCTGCTGCAGGAGGAAGCTTCTCTGATTGTGGCTGAATAAGGCACTGATCTTTGAGTATAGCAGAATATCATTAGGAGTAAAAAACTTACTAATATTTTAAAAGATAAATTATTTTGTCACTTTTTCCTTCTTAAATTGTGGCTTCAGGAACAGAAAAAAAATTGTTTCAGATATAGAAAAACTGATAAGGTTTCATTCTTTTTTTTTTTTGGTTTTTCGAGACAGGGTTTCTCTGTGCAGCTTTGCGCCTTTCCTGGAGCTCACTTGGTAGCCCAGGCTGGCCTCGAACTCACAGAGATCCGCCTGGCTGTGCCTCCCGAGTGCTGGGATTAAAGGCGTGCGCCACCAACGCCCGGCCAAGGTTTCATTCTTTATCCTTGTTTTTTGAGACAGGGTTTCAGTATTTAGCCAAGGCTGGCCTCTTATGGCAATTCTCCTGCTTCAGGCTCCTTTGTGCTAGAATTATAGGCATGGCCACCGTGGTGCCCTGGCTTGTGTTCCTGGGATACTGGATGTGCTGTAAAGTTTAATGATTTGCTTTTCTATTAACAACATAATCAATACTAAGTGGTTAAGTCCGATTTGGGTTGGAATTGTGGCTTATTTTCTAACTTGCTCTCTGGCCTTGAATAAGTTACCTAACCTATCTGAAAATCAATTTCCCATTTCCTGTGAGACTTATCCTGGGAAAAGAAAACCCTGTAAAGTCCCCTGCTTGGCACATGGTAAGTGGTCAACAAATGCTATGTTTTAGCATGTTCTGCATCCATTGAATATTTCCCCACTTAACTAAAACATCATTGAAATGCCTATCACCTATTATTGGTCTTAAGTCCAAAGGTAGAAGAACTTGATGTTTAAAATGGCCATGGCCATGGACTGAACATGACATGAAAAAACAAACATTTGGATGAACACCAAGAAAGCCAGAGGTGGCTGAAATGCTGGCAGTTTGACAAGAATAATTTGGATTGCTTAATGGTGCACAAAGGTAATGAGAAAGCTTCTCTTTACATGTGTAGTGTGTTCATCCTCAAGTTCTCTTGAGGCTTCCAGGAATCAAGAAAATTATATATTTTATAAAGTATATGTGCATGTTACTCACTCCAACACATTGCTGATTTCTAGAAGAGAAAGGAAATGACCTTTCCAGAGTGAGTTGATTTTTCTTTCATGTACTGAGCCACTTCTTACCTGATACTTTATGGACCAGTGAAAGTGCACCGGGTATTTAAACAGTCATCTGCAAGAAGCAGAGACAGTTTTCTGGGGCTCTTGGTCCCTACCAGACTTGAGTAGCTTTCTTTGAAGAAGCCTGTAATGATCAGTGGCAGTCAAAAAAATCTGTCTAGTTAGTTAAATTCAGTTCCACAAATATGATTTGAGCACCTAGAGTCTAACAGGATGGTGTCCATAAACAAAAGGGATTGTATGTTCATGTTACTTCAAAAGATAACACAGAACATCCATTTAAGTAACTATTAGGGTTGACATATCATAAAAATAATTATTGTATAATGTACAAGCCTGTTTACGCTCCAAAAACAGCTTATTCCTAATCTGGTTATAGGGCAACACATTTTAATTTTCATAGCACTTTGATATTCTAAGAAAAAAATTGAAGTATTATTATTACAACTTTTATAAAAGATGAGTTCCGTGAATACATGAATTTTAAATAGCAATTTAGATTGTAAATTATTGGGTGTTTATCTAGGGAAGCTTATTTTATCACATGATTTACTGGCATCATTTACCAACTTTTTTGATTTATTAAAGCTAAGGTTTCTGAAACACAGCATCTGTGTGCGTGCGTGCGTGCGTGCGTGCGTGCGTGCGTGCGTGCGTGCATGTGTGTGTGTGTGTGTGTGTAGTCTCTGGTATTTTTTTTTCATCCTGTAGTCTCCTCTTTATTGCTTTGTTTCTGAACACACTGTGTTTCTTCCAAACTCTGGTTTCCATTAAGCTTATGGAATTCAATTAGGCTTTTTAATATTGCCCTAATAAGACACTTTCTATAATCACTGTCTAGTTCTCTTTGGATCATTAGATACAGATTCAAAACCAGTAATGTTAAAATAACATTAATGTGCTCTTTAACTGTGCTTGCCTGCATGGTCTCTCTCTCTCTCTCTCTCTCTCTCTCTCTCTCTCTCTCTCTCTCTCTCTCTCTCTCTCACACACACACACACACACACACACACACACCCTCTCTTACACACACAGTGAGTGAGCAAGTGAATGAGTGAGTGAGAGAGAGAGAGAGAATGATATTCTGTCTGTTTTGCATATGACAAAAGGCTCAAATGAATTAGAGTTATCAAACAGCAGAGAACGTTAGAGCAGAAAAGAGATTAGAACTGAAGCTCATTTTCCCCTATCCAACCCCTGTAAACTCAGCAGAGTCCTCTGCGTTTAAATAGTATCACAGAGACTTTCTATGTACCCCAGAGTAAAAGAAGACCTTAATGCATTCTGAAGTGTTTGGTCTCCCTGCCATTATGGATTTGCATCATTTATCTGTGGAAATTTTTCATGGAGTGTGTTTAATAGAAACAAGATTGCTCTAACTTTGTTATGAGAAGCCATCTGGAAGTCTCAGTATATATTGTATAACTGGATAAACATTGGAAATAATTTGCAGTTTTAGAAGAACACTGGAGTGAAAAAAAATTCTAAACCAAGAAACTAGAAAAACCCAGAGATCAGAAAATTACATCAAGAAAATCCTAAGAATTTGTAGTTTTTCTGTTTTTAAAATGTAATTTTCTCCCACAGAAGTGAATGAGTTGCAGAATAGTTGGAAACTTCAATGGGGGAAACTTCTACGAATTTTCTGCAGTTGCATGCCTATGGTTTATGCTTCCCCTCCAAAATCCATGTTTTAGAAACATGATTATATTCACAGTGAATATATAATTTCCATTCTGGCTTTCTTTTATTTACTGTAATAAGAAAATAGGCATTAAACTTTAAAGTAAGAACATTCAAAGGGAACAGTTAAATTTCAAATGTTGTTTTATTATGAGTCAACAATAAATCTTAGTCACAGAAAGAATGACAACGTTTTAAGTACAAAAGACTAAAGTGTAAGTTGTCAGATTGAAGTGAAAAGCATACAATAGAATTTACTATGGATTTTTTTGTTTTATTTTACATTTCACCAGTTTTCCAGGGAAGTTTTTTCTTATGCAACTCCATCCTCAGGCTTTTTTTCTAGTCAGTTTAAGCTACCAATTAAGCTACTAGTTTTTTTTTTTTTTTTTTTTTTTTTTGCAATTTCCATGTAGGATTCTGGTTGAAATACAAAAAGAGAGGAAAATACAACATCTGAAATTGATCTATTCATTTATTTTTGAGACATTGTTTCTTATCTCCTAGATTGGCTTCAAATTCCTCTAGGTAGCTGCAGATGACCCTGAAGTGCTGATCCTCTACTTCTTGTGTGCTGGAGTATCACAAGGCTCTGTGTGGTGCTGGGATTTCTTCTCAGGGCTCTGTGCGTGCTAGGCTAGCACTAACCGAGCTACAACCTTATATCGCTGAAACTGATTTTGAGAGTTAAGCGGAAGGAGGACGTCTATAGATGAAGCAACATGGCTAAGTGCTAACAATTTCTGAATTTGATAATACACTTTCTTGCTTTACTGATGTGTAAATTTGAAATTTTTTTATTCTTTTTTTATTTTATAATTTAATTTAATTCTACATATCAGCCAAGGATTCCCTTGTTCTCCACCCCCCACCCCCACCCCCTGCCCACCTTCCTCCCAGCCCACTCTCCATTTCCATCTCCTCCAGGGCAAAGACTACCCCAGGATTGAGTTCAACCCAGTAGATTCAGTCCAGGCAGGTCCAATCCCCTCCTCCCAGGCTGAGCCAAGTGTCCCTGTATAAGCCCCAGGTTTCAAACAGCCAACTCATGCACTGAGTACAGGACCCGGTCCCACTGCCTGGATGCCTCCCAAACAGATCAAGCTAATCAACTGTCTCATTTATCCAGAGGGCCTGATCCAGTTGGGGGCTCCTCAGCTATTGGTTCATAGTTCATGTGTTTCCATTCATTTGGCTCTTTGTCCCTGTGCTTTATCCAACCTTGGTCTCAACAATTATTGCTCATACAAACCCTCCTCTTTCTAGCCAATTGGACACCTGGAGCTCCACCTGGAGCCTGGCTGTGGATCTCTGCATCCGGTTCCCTCAGTCATTGGATGGGGTTTCTAGCACGACAGTTATGGTGTTTGGCCATCCTATCACCAGAGTAAGTCAGTTCCGGCTGTCTCTTGACCATTGCCAGCAGTCTATTGTGGAGGTATCTTTGTGGATTTCTGTGGGCCTCTCTGGCACTTTGCTTTTTCCTATTCTCATGTGGTCTTCATTTATCATAAATTTGAAATTCTTTAATAAAGAAGACAGTGGTACAACCAAAAAGAAGTTTGTTATCAAAGTCTTGAAATCTAGGCTTTACAGATAAATTCGACAACAACAACAACAACCACAACCTTTTCTGAATTATGTACTTCCCCTAAACATATCAAGAAGCAAGCTGTTAAACTTAGATTAATGAGTTTCTTCTTAACTTTTAAATTTTACAGCTTTGTGGCTAGACCATGACACCAGCTATTCTCAAGGATTTGTTGGACTTGAAGAAAGAAGAAAGATTGAATCTGTGTAGTATATGCCCAGGAAACTTAAGGGGAGAGCTAGAAGGCACTTATTCTCAGTCTGGACCTTCCCCTTTAGGCTAAAGACTTGGAGGGGAGAAGTGAGTATCAGGCCAGTTGAATGCATGGTTACACAAGAACATATTTTAATATTACATCATTAAGACGTATGCGTATTTGGCAATCATTCCAATCAAACAAAATAGTTTATCAAAACTCTCCATCTGGTGAGTGCACATTTAGGGAAAAGAGATGGAGGTAGAGGGGCATTGGTGTGTGTGTGTGTGTGTGTGTGTGTGTGTGTGTGTGTGTGTGTGTGTATGTATGTATGTGTAGAGGGGTGGGTTGGCACACACCTCATAGTTGTGTGTGAGGGTGTTAACAATTCTGAGGAGAGGTCTTGTTCTGGCATGGAGCAGAATGGGTGACATCAGGTGAATGGGCTGAGATATTTGCACTCCCAGTCATTCTTCTCCTGGAGAACCAGGAACAGATGACAAATATCAACCATGGCTCTTTACCAGTTGGAACTCAGGATCAGTGCACATGTAGAAGTAAGCTCTGGTGTTGTCCTCCCAATTTCCCCAAGACCATGAGAGCATATGAGTCCTCTCCTTTCACATTGCTTCAGGCCACACAGGGAGAGTTACTGTAGCTGGAGTGAGTGGAAGTAATTAAAGAAACTAAAACAAAACATGGATTGAGTTCCCCAATAGACTAGGAGAACAGAAAAATTAATTTCAAAAATTATTTTTTATTCCTTTCTTTACTACTCAGTAGGGAGAAGATGTGTGACTAGCTATGGGGAAAAAAGAGACTATTTTAACTGTATATCTGAACGTATTGAGAATACATTTTTAGTAGTACTCCATTAATGTATGTATAGGGTAATTAGTACAAACAGAACAATTGGCTTACCAGATCAGCAAAAGATTCTGTAACTGGCACCTTTTGGGTTGTATCCTACCTCCCTGGAGACTACTGTTCATCTTACAAGACTCTTGTTTGTCCACCAACACCCTTTCTATGTTCTTTAATAAAAGGCCTCAAGTTTTTGCTGGGCACAGAGTCAATAATTGCATTTCCAAGCTTTCTTGGTATTACATTTCCCTATGAAATGACTTTTTAGACAGTGGTGTAAATAAAAATGACAATGAGTTCCTTCTCTGGGCTAATTCTTTAAAATAGAAAAGCCCTCCTATGAGTGAGTACATACCATGTTTGTCTTTCTGAGTCTGGGTTAACTTACTCAGGATGATTTTTTTTAGATCCATCCATTTGCCTACAAACCTCATGATGTCATTGTTTTTCTCTGCTGAGTAGTATTCCATTGTGTATATGTGGCACAATTTATTTATCCATTCTTCAGTTGAAGGCCATCTAGATTGTTTCCAGGTTTTGGCTATTACAAACAATGCTGATATGAACATAGCTGAGCAATTGCTCTTGTGGTATGATTGAGCAAATGATAGTGATCAAATGATAGCACAGTGAAAGCATAAATAAGTATAACTGTTCAGTGTCATTATTCAGTTTTGAATTTATGTGCTGTACTTTAAATATTATTTGTTGTGTGTGTATGATGTGTGTGGTTGCATGTACCTTGTGTGAAGGTCAGAGGACAACTTTGTGGAGTTATTTCTCTTCTTTTGACATTATATAGGTTATAGGAATTGAATTAGGGTAATTAGGTTTGCATTGTAGGGTGGCGAGTTCCTTTGCCACTGAACCATCTACCTGTCCCTGTGTAATACTTTCATATGCTAGATGTGACCTGTCATTGACAGAATATCAATGTTACACAGCTCGTGACTAAATACACTAAAGACTCCCCTCCCTCCCTCTGTCCCTCCATCCCTCCTCCTCCTCCTCCTTCTCTCTCTCTCTCTCTCTCTCTCTCTCTCTCTCTCTCTCTCTCTCTCTCTCACACACACACACACACACACACACACACACACTCCTTTAATTCAGCTACCTGGGAGGCTAAGGCAGGAGGACCGTCTAGGCAACCTAGTGAGCACATTGAGCACATGTTTTTTGTTTTTGTTTTTAAGGAAAAGAAAACAAACAAACAAATTAAGAACGACAATACAATATCCCAAAGAAGGTATGCTAAAATACATTGAGAGTCTAGTTCCCAGCACACCAGAAGATAGCCTAATTTAGAAATAGGGTACTCACAGATTTAACCAAATTTGGATGAGGTTGTTAGGGTGGATTTTAATCTAATTTCACTGATATCTTCACAGAAAGGGTGTGTTTATACATGGAGGTAGGCGTGCCCCAAGAGGAGATGATGGGAAAACAGGAAGGGTACCATGTGATGGCGAAGGGTCGGAGTAATGTATCTCCAAGCACAGAAACTTTAGTGCCACCAGAAGCTAGAATCCAGGGGAACATATTCTTCCTGAATACCTTCAGAGAGAGAATTGCCTTACTGGCCCTTGACTGTAGACTCTGACTTCCCCAGACCATAAGAGTCAATGTCAGTTATTTCAAGTCATCTATTGCATACCTAGCAAACTAACACGGCATCCAGAAACAAGAATGTAATTGATGGATGCCATATAACTTAAGACATCATCATAAAAGGAGATCTCTGTAACTGTGAAGATAGAGATGAAAGAAGAATGGATAAGTGAAGGGTTAAGTGAGATTAGAACACAGATTACTTCTTCAGGTATCTCTTCAAGCTCTCTATGCACCCAAGCTAACTACCCTCCCCTGACTACTGAAAGAGACTAAAGATTTATTTAATAAAGTTATTGAATCAGGAACTCTGGCTCAGGAGGAAGGATGACATAGGATATTGAAAACTGGGGAAATAAGTAAAAGCTTTATCTATCTATCTATCTATCTATCTATCTATCTATCTATCTATCTATCTGAGACTGATAGTAATGGTAGCCCACGCTAGCTTGGAACTCACTATAAAGATCAAAACAAAAAAAAAATCTGCCTGTTTTTGCCTCCCAGGTGTTGGGATTACAGTTATGTGCCACCGTGTTCTGTGCAGATACAATTATTCTGAAATTTCCTACCCAGCTGGAGCAACAGAATATTAGAACTAGAATCCTTTTAAGAAGAATTTGACACAGTTGGATATGTCATGCTCTGAATTTTAGAAAAACACAAATACAAAAAGGCTTAATTTTCCTAAGAATTGGCATTTCCAGGAACTTCAAATGTCTGCACAGAGAAGAATTATTCTAGTTCTGCATAAAAATAAACTGTTTTCATCATAGAAGTTACTGTATTTATTGTCTCTCAGCTTTTCTATTTGGATATATTACATTATATTAAATATGTAATGTATACATTTTCAGAGTTTATAATACATGTTATATATATGCATATGTGTATATGCACATATATAAGAAACATAGAGCTTAAACTGTTTTTATTTAAAAGAAGTAAATAAAATATTTGCTGATGTTTGTGGGCACCCCAGGGTTCCATGGATATAATTTGAGAAATACTGTTCTAGATACTGGATCTTAGAAGTGGGGATGAACGTTGGCCCTAAAAAGCCACAGGACCAACCTTAGAGGAGTTGTTCAATAAAATGCACAACCATAAAGATCACTGAGTAGTTTTCAACTTTGGTAAAATGACTGTTTCTGCAAACAATACATTTCTGTTTTGTTTTTCTTGCTCTGTTAATGTCATGTCTACCATCTTTTAGTCCTTGTAAGGATGAAAATGTTGGGGGCTGGAGAGGTGGCTCAGTGGGAAGAGCACTTGTTGCTATTGCAAAGGACTGGGTTGCACTCCCGGCACCCACATGATGGCCATCTGTAACAACCATCGCAATCATCTGTAACCCCAATTTCTATTGGAGACCCAATAGGCATAAATGTTGAACGTACATGCAAGTGGACAAAATATTCACATACACAAAGTAAATAAATGAAAAAGTTTAAAAAAAGAATGAAAAAATGTAACCAGTATTTCTTTGTCCTGTCAGCCAGCTCCCAAATAATGACATGGAGACTTATTATTAATAATGAAAGCTCAGCTTATAGCTTAGGGTTGTTCCTAATTAGCTCTTATAACTTAATTAGCCCATTTCTATTAATCTACATTTTACCATGTGACTTTTCACCTTTCTTTCATTCTGTATGTCTGCCTCCTTCCATGTCTTGTTGGTGTCTTCCCTGTCCCTTAATTATCTCCTCCCACTTCCACTCTCTGCCTGAAAGTCCCACCTATACCTCCTGCCTACCTATTGGCCATTTAGCTCTTTATTAAACCAATCACAACAAAATATCTTTACACAGTGTACAAATATCCCACAGCATTTCCCCTTTGTGTTTAAATAAAAAGGAAAGGTTTTAACTCTAATGTGGTAAAACTATATACCATAAGAACAATTATCAGGTACGAATTACATTCATGCCAGGCAGTGGTGGCACATGCCTTTAATCCTAGCACTCAAGAGGTAGAGGCAGGTGAATCGAGTTCAAGGCCAGTCTGGTCTACAAAGTGATTTCCTGGACAGGCTGTAAAAGCTACACAGAGAAACCCTGTTTCAAAAAAAAAAAAAAAAAGAAAAAGAAAAAAAGAAGTACATTCACAATGTGCAGTCCATTTGTATTTGGCATATTTGAAGAAAATACTCTATTATCTATCTTATTTTGATGAATTTAAGGTTTTATACCTAAAGAATTTTCTATCATAACACGTACTACCATCCTAAAACTATCTTTTTGGCCCTCAAAACATTTTCACTTGTCAAAACCTTATACACTTTATATCTTTTTTGTGAGTTTTTATATTTTTGAATTTGGTAACAAGGAAAACTGTAACTATAACTATCTCATTTTCAACTCCATTAGAGACCCAAGAGAGATGTAATATTACCTGAGTAAACAGGAAGTGCAGAACAAGCAACTTCCAAAATTATAGAAGTGGCAGAAACAGCTGGCTGCCTGGACAGTCACCCAAGGTTCCTTTGCAACATTGGGTCATCTATCTTTGGCCTAGAGGCCTAGACTATCTGACAGACTTTTCTGTGAAGCAGGAATTTTGAAGGACTGTTTACCTTGTCTTGGCAAAGTTTGTCTTTTGTGTCTTGCTTGTCCAGGTTTGACAGCTTGCTGTTAGCAGCAGAGGCAAGGGCAGTTTCTTACCTAGATGACTAGCTTTGTCACAAAGTAAGCAAACTCCATGTGAAGGTTCTTTGATGTCCAGCATCTTTTTTGAAGTAAGTTGGTGCTGCCAGGAGCAGACATGTCTCACTGTCATGAAAAGTCTTATATTATTAAAACATTTTAAATACTAAGTTTTGCAGGTCTTTGAAGTGTTTGAAGACCATCTATCTATTTAAAATATATCTCTGTTTATTCTTGAAAACATATCTAACATGACTACAAGTTTGATTGCTATAGATGATTAACTACTAGCCTTTATTTATTTTATTATCCTAAATAGTTTTTAAGGACTAAAACTTTACATTTTAAAGCGAGGTGCATAGGTACAATACCTTAAACAAGAATAGAAAAATATATACAGTACAACAAAAATAACCTTAAATTTGTATCCATATACAAAAATATCTTAAATAAGAGTAGGAACATATAGAGTGTGTTTTAACAAAAATAACTTTAAATTTGTATCAATTTATAAAAATCTATACCAGTGTAAAATATTCAAGATTGATAGTTGCTTTTTAGTTAAAAGTAGATATAATAATCTACTCTCTTAACCTATCATTCCTATATCCCCCTATTTCTTTTCAGAAAGATATCCTGAATACAACCTCCCTTGCTCAGTTTTTTCCCTTACTGTGGCCAATTAACAACTTGTAACCATCCCCTTAAACAATGACAAACATTCACAACTCATCAAATGCCCAAAGACCACCCATCCCGTATCTTGGGAATGTGGGCATTGTATTCTCTAGACTGTTTCCTGTTGTCTGGGGGTGATGGGATCTTTAGGGGACCCTGAGAAAATTGGGATAATGGTCAAGTCCTAGAAGAGCTAGCTCTATTATTTTTTGTTTAGTCTCAGTGTTATGGGAAGGTATAGAGCTTATCTGAAGTCTTGACTGGATAGTCTGTGAGGCTGGACCATCTCAGCTAGTAATTTTCAACTTGTTCTGGATGCAGAATTTTGAGGAAATGGCTACCGAAGCATTCTGAGAGTCTGGATCACTTGGGCTACTTGTCTTTATTGATGTCTGGTCCTTTTTTTTTCTTTGAAATCACAAACTTTTAAAGGTAACACACACACACACACACACACACACACACACTAACACAAGCATGGAATATGCAGTGTGCATAAGTCAGGTAAGGATGATTTGTTTTTGTTCTATGTTTGAGCAGGTAGAAGGCATCTGTCAATTGTATAAGTCTGTTTGGACTGCATAACCAAGTTGTAATCTCTATCCATCCATATGAAAGGATGGCACATAATAGTATGTCATGAGGATACTGTAATCAACAAGACTTATCATGTCTCATCCAGTCTCAGAGCTGTTCCTATAGTAGAGGGATCATCATGTATGTCACCCATCCTGTAGTATTTCTTGGTTTCTTTTTTCATGTCTGTAGCCAAGATTTTCAGGTCTTCCTAAATCAAATCTGATCATTATTAATTTTGAAAAGAGCTGTAACTTTTTGTTTCCTGTGGAAACAAAGGCATAGATCTCTCCTCCAACACATTTTCTGATTTCCATTTTGAAGTTAAGACATTATTAAAATTTATAGGTTGAATTAATTTAGCAGTTTTCATACTCCAATGTCTTTCAGCAGCTACTGTCTTTTGTACATTAGCATTTAAGAAATTCAAAGTCAACAAAGCACCATACAGAATGCAGGCATCCTGTGTCTTTTCCATCTTTACATGGCTTATTTTTTATATTACTTTACTCTATCTTTAAAAACTTTATTATTTTTGAACTATTTATTTTGTTCTATGACCGTCTATACCCATTTTCTATTCTTTCTTTAGCATCTAAGCACATTTTAAAACATACTGTACATTTTTAGAGGTTTTCTGTGTATGGATCTGGCTTTACTAAGTTCCTACAGTGTTCTCTGACCACGTAAGACAAATCTTAAACTGCTATGTTAGCTGCCTTGTGGCACAATTTAGTGCATGGCTCTGGTGGCGGGCTCCAGCTTGCAGTGGCCAGGATCCTCATCCCTGTAGGCTGTAGCTTGCCTAAGAGACTGCAGGAATCCACTTCTGCTCCTTGTCCAGAACTTTTCTTAGCTTTCTCAGGCCCTATATTTGGATATTCGAGCCTCCACATTGGACACCATATGTAACGAGTCTTTCTCTATCCCACCAGCCAGCTTCCAAATAATGACACAGAAACTCATTATTAATTATGAAACCTTGGCCTACAGCTTAGGCTTGTTCCTAACTAGCTCCTATAACTTCAATTAACCTATTTCTATTAATCTACATTTTTACCATGTGGCTTTTTACCTTTCAATCTTTATGTCCGACTCCCTCCATGTCTTGTTGGTGTCTTCTCTGCACCTTGATTATCTCCTCCTACTTCCTCTCTCTGCCCAGAAGTCCCTATTATACCTCCTACCTAGCTATTGACTACTCAGCTCTTAATTAAACCAAACACAGCAATATATCTTCACACAACATACAAATATCTCACAACAAAAAATGTCATGCAAAAGGTTGAAATTTAATGTTGAATTTCAAAAACTCAAATATAGAAATAATTTCTTGGGATGGTGAGGAAGCTTCTCTTTGCAGCCTTTCAGTGTGACCAGTGTCACTCAAGACTGGTCAGAGAATGGGTCAAGTCCAAGAGCAGTGTTTTTCAGAAGACTGGGCTGGTTTTCCCATCAGCTATATAAGATGGTGTCTGACATAAGTAGTGGTATCATTTTTTTTCCTAAAGTTAAGATACTTTTCTATGACTGATATGATGGTAGATAAAACTTTACCAGATATTAGATTCAGAAATAACTAATGTAGATCTTAGGCAATTGTTACAGTCTCAATTACTATTTGAGCGGACAATGCAGGAACATTATCTATTTTACAGAGGCATACATGAAAATTCAGTGCCTATATACATCCCATAACTGCTCTGTAGTCTTCCAACTCCCCTGCTAAGTTAATCCTTATGTTTTCTTGTGTACTCTTCTAGAAATTGTTTTATTATGAATTAATATGGGGCTGGAGAGATGGTGACTCAATGGCTTAGAGCACTTGTTGCTCTTGCAGAGGATCAGGTTTGAACCCCAGCATCCATATGGTGCCTCACAAACATCAGTAATTCCAGTTCCAGGAGATCCTATGCCTTCTTCTGACCTCTGCAGGCACCAAGCATGGATATGGTGCAGATATACACATGCAGATAAAATACTCACACTATAGAACAGATAAATAAATCCAAAAATTAAAAAAATTATATATTCCTGTCAATATATACTCTCTGTTACCCTAAGTGATAGTAGTGACATCTTATATACTCTGTTCTTTCTTCACTTCTCTTTTCAATGCATTGTGTGTACGGAGCAAACACTCTACTACTGAGCTACAACTCCATCCCCCAATGAAAGACTTTAGAGGTCATCTAAAAAATTGTTGTTAATTTTTGGGAATTACATACATGAATACTGTATTTATGTTATCTCCAGTCCCCCTCATCACACAACTCTTGTGCCTCCCTATCAAGTTTATGCCTCTTCTTCTTTAATTATTATTGTTACATATACACCCTGAATATATTTAGTGTTATGTAGCTGGAGTTTTCTCCAGTCCAACCCAGGCCCGTAGCTGCTCAGACCCAAGTAAACACACAGAGATTTATATTACTTATAAACTGTTGGGCCATGGCAGGCTCCTTGCTATCCAGTTCTTATATCTTAAATTAATCCACTTCTATCAGTCTATAAGTTGCCACGTGGCTTGTGGCTTACCGGTACTTTCACATTATGCTTCCTCTGTTTCTTTTTGGTGACTCCTGACTCTGCCTTCCTATTCCAAGAATTCTCCTCTCTGCTTATCCTGCCTATACTGTACTTTCTACCTGGCTACTGGCATTTTATTTATCAATCAATCAATCAATCAATCAATCAATCAGAGCAACACATTCACTGCATACAGAAAGACATCCCCAGCACTTCCCCTTTTCTTTTTTTCAAAAGCAGCTACAGTGTTGTCCATTTGTACATGTGTTTAGGGTTGACCACGTGGGATTTGACAGCCCATCAGGAGAGTAGACCCTTCAGAAAACTGAGTGCTCCTGTCTCAGTCATTTATTAATTATGTTCTTCCTTAGGGTAGGGCTTTGTGAACTTTCCCCTATTCTGGCACTTTGACTGGTGTTGTCATTATGAAAGGTCTTATTTATGCAATTATTTTTTGGTTTTAGATTTCATGAATGTAGCATTCCTACCATGCCTAGAAGATACTATCTCATAACAGGCATCTTGGTTCTCTGGCTCTTACAACCTTTCTGTACCCTTACTCTGGGCTGTTCCCTGAGCTTTAGGTGTTGGAGTTGCATTGAAGATGTATCCATTTGGGCTAGGTACTCTACAATCACTTATTCCCTGCATTTTAACCAGAGTTTATCTCTTATACACATCATGGAGTAGCCTCTATGTAGTAGATGGTGTAGCATCCATTTGCTGTTAGTTGAAACTTCTTTAATGAATGATGAGAGCATAGCTCTTGTTGGGTATAAGGATACGTCTTTAGAATATAGTCAGAAAATATATTAATTTAGGAAAATGGAATAGGCTCTCCTCTGTGTCTAGAGGTTTTACACATTCATAAGCCATTTTCTCTTTATATATAGAGAAAAATTTTTTTGAATTGGCACACTTTTCAGTGCATTTAGGCAGTTGGAAGCTCATTTTAAAATTAAGATTAATAAACTGGGCCATGGTGGTGCACCATTTTAATCTCAGCATTAAGGCAGATCTCTATGAGTCTGAGGCCAGCCTGGTCTACAGAATGAGTTCCAGGACAGCCAAGGCTACACAGTGAAACTCTGCCTTGAAAGACCAATAAATAAATAAAAACAAAATTAAGATTAAATCATTAACAGTGTGGGATGCATTGAAGAATATGCTTTACTAAAGGTTGTCCTGTTACTCTGCTGATGTCTTGGGATACACGAGAGGCTAAAACATTTCCCTCCAAGTAATGAAATCATGAGTGCGTTTGGAGCACGTTCATCAGAATGACTTTGGAATGGCAAATACTTCTGATTATTTCCCCTTTATATTCCCTTCTGTAAATCCAGATAGTTCCATATTCCATTGGATTGAATGGGAAAGTGAGGAGAAGGTGGACAGACAATCAAAGAAATTCTCTCCAGAAACGAAGAGTCATGCAAGGGAAGGGAAGTTGGTAACTCTTGTGCTGGTGATAAATGCCAGAGATTTTTTGTTTGTTTATTTAAATAAGGGCAGCACAGGAATGTTATTGAAAATGATACTAAAATATTGACAAGAATGGACACAAGCAGAAGGAAGGGACGCATTCCCTGCCTGTCTCCTAGGGTGGTGTGAGCTCTAATTTGGTGTCAAGTGACCTCTAATTCCTGTGGTTAGAATTTCATGGCCAGAGTCAACAAATTTGCAGAGAACTGGTTGGGTTTGTAGAAGAACACACAGTAGATAAACATGCGTGGGTGGGTTCTCCAGGATAAGACATGTTGTGAATGTTCTAGATGAGTTTTCCATTTGACATTGGACTTACTGATAAACTCTTGCCAAGGGGACTGTTATCTTCTAAAATGGTTGTGCCATTCTGCCTGAGATCTGCTCTGAACACCATGTTCTTATCTCAAGTTAGTGTTACCATGATGAGTTAATGACGATCAGGATGATGGCATTGGCCAGGACTTCACCTAAAGGATGATTAGGATTTAACTTACCAAATCTGCCGAATACAGAATGTCATATACTTCACTAGAGTACTGAAGTCTTTTCTTGAAGGCAGTTCTACTATTCCACGGGATCCCGTCCTATCAGGGTCTATCCTATCTATGACTGTGTATTATCCTTTGAGGATATCTTAAAGCCTTTGTAGCTGAAAATGCTATAGTTTAGCCTTCTTCACTTAACACCAAAGGTAAAGCTTTGCAGGGACCATATTTGGCTATCCTCACACGTCATAACAGATGAATCAACACCACCATAGTTATAAAACAACTACTTCAGGCCCATCCATAGGTCCATGGGCTTAGTGTGCAGGCCTCTTATTGATTCATTTCAGACATGATTGAAAAATTATGATTCAGTATTGGGGCTGGGGAGATGGCTCCATCAGTACAGTGCTTGCTTTTTGCAAGCACAAGGATCTGAGTTTGACCCCTAGAATTTATATCAAAAAATCTGGTATTGATGGCTCACACTTGTTATCTCTGCACTGGGGAGGCAGAGCTGGTCAGTCAGCCTAGCTAGTTGGTGAGCTCAAGGCTAGTGTGGAGTGTTTCTCCAAACAAAAGGTGGAAACGTATATGGAACCAAAGGGATGAAATTCTGGTTGTCTTCTGGCCTCCACATGCTCTATCTATATCTCACTGTCTTCCTCTTTCTTATGTGTACCTACACACACACACACACACACACACACACACACACACACACACACACACAGGCCACCCCACACACAGAGACGATTCAATGTTAATTGTTAATTAACGTTAACATAGTGTTAATTGGCAAACAAAGAGGAGCGATTGATTTAGAGGGTACATGGACTAAATGAAGGTAAAGGACTAAACTTGAGGAGTCTGCTGAAACAATATCAGTTTCTCAACGATATATAATTGTGATCACTTGAGTTATACAAGGGTCTCTCCATTTTGGCCTAATGGGATCATTTTCAAAGAGTTTCACGTGAGAAGCATTGAAAACTGCTTTGGGCTTTCTCTTCAGTTCATCTGAATCCCCATCTTCTTGCTTTTCTTTTAGTGGCTGATATGTCTGAGTGACATTAAAAGTGTATTCATCCTATTCTCATTCCTCATGCCCTTCTCCTCTCCTACCTCTGGAAATTATTTCCATTTTGTTTTCAAGTAGAATGTAATGTCCCTTATTAAACATCAGAATTTCCACATCTAAGGATCGGAAAAGAAGACAATGACAGTAGAGATTGAGAACATTCCAATTTTGCTTTTGGTAGGTAGATGAATGAGATGAAACAGTAAAATGTTTTCCAGCCAAACTGTCAAAGTCATTGTGTCACTTGGAAACTCTGTAATGACAATAGATGGGAATTAACATTTCTTCTGTAAAAGTTTAAAATACCCTTAAAACATTGAATAAGGAGACGTCAATGCAGAAGAAATTCAAAAAGAAAAACTTCAAAGATGTCCTTGTTAAAGGTATGCATGTATGTTTATGCCTATGTCTATTTAGTTGCCTCTTCCTTCTCCTTCCTGTCTTCAGTAAGTTGGCTGGATGCTGGGCCATGGGCTGCAGAAACCCATGTGCTCTCTATTTATGTCCTCTCCCTTCCTCTAGGGGGAGATCCTCTAGGGGGAGATCACACTAGTACCCTCGCCAGTTTCCTGCTGTCTAGTTCTTCACCTTCATCCAGCTCATGCAACCTCTAAATGATCATTTCCTCTTGTTTGCCAAGGCACGGATGGCCTTCAGTCTTTCTATGCCATACCATGCCTATTTCTTCTTTCTGTTCCTCTTCCTCCTGTTCCTCTTCTTCCTGTCCCAGCTCTTTGCCTCCCTCTTCCTCCCCCTCCTTCTTTTTCACATATCTCCTTGCCTAATAAAAGCCTGCCTGGACTGAGTCTACCAGGTCGATCTCAGTCCTGGGGGGGGGGAGGCTTTGCCCTGGAGGAGGTGGGAATGGGGGGTAGGCTGGGGGGAAGGGGAGGAGGGCAGGAAGGGGGAGAACAAGGGAATCTTTGGCTGTTATGTAGAACTGAATGGTATTGTAAAATAAAATAAAAGGGAAAAAAAAAAGCCTGGCTCTCATGCTGGGCGGTGGTGGTGCACACCTTTAATCCCAGCACTCGGGAGGCAGAGCCAGGTGGCCAGGACAGGCACCAAAACTACACAGAGAAACCCTGTCTCAAAAAAACAAAACAAAACAAAAAAACCAACCAAACAAAACAACAACAACAACAACAACAACAACAACAACAACAACAAAACTAAAGCTTGGCTCTCTTGATCATTGATGAACATTATTAAACACCAGTTACGTAGACCTCCTGTCTTTAACACTTTGTGTTCCATTATTTTTTAGCTTTTCACTGACTTAGAAAAGTTCTCATTTGTTATCCACAAATTGAAGGGATTTGATTCAGATTTTGAGGGCCTTTATTTCTTTGGCTACTTTCAGAATTGAATGAAGAGCCTAGTATATTATAAGCGTTTGGAATTTATTTTACAGGAAATAGTGTATTATTATTATTTGAAAAATGATTTTGTTCTGTAATCCCGTTTGGCCTGGAACTTGCAGTGTAGACCAGATTGCAGACTGGTCTTGGGCTACATGCAATCTTTGTGACATTATTAATTTTTGAGTGGAGGAAGGGTAACAAAGCCAAATGGGACAAAAAAATACCATTGAGTTTACTTTGTGTTGGCCAACTATTCTCAGGCCTGAGGGCTTCCATAAAGTGTTGTTAATATGCCTAGTAAATATAAACATATATAACGAATATACATGGTATTCTGGAAAAAATTAGGGGTTTGCTATGCAGAGCACTTTTCATTTGATGTATGTATGCTTTATGTATTAATATAACAAAACAAAAGAAAGAGAGGATGGGGGAAAAGTACAAAGAGGTTGAAATAATTAAAACGGAAGTGACTGATTTAAAGAAGCAAAGAACTCCTTGGTCAGAAGATTAAAAAATTCTGTAGCTGTTATGCCTCTGTCACGAGACCCCCTGAGCAAGACCACCACAGAGCCGATATCCGATGCAAAACACACAGGGGTTTATTGATAACAAGGAAGCCCAGGCTTGGTCTGTGTCCAGCACTCCAACACAGAGGGTGGAGGAGGATGGCCCTGAGCTCTCAGAATGAGGGTTTTTTTTTTTTTTTTTTTTAAGGGAAAAACCACAAGCAGGGTGGTATAAACCTTTGCATCATATGATTGGGTGAGGGCATGTAACCTTTGAATTTACTGGTTGGGGGTTACAGTTATCATTTTTGGGCAGGCCTGGACAAGTCTCAGGCTCTGTCCTTGAGCTGTCATGGAGACTGGCTGACCTAGCACGTACTGACTATAGAGGCTGACTCAGTGGCCCAGGCTCTGTCCTTGACTCATGCACGTAGCTAAGTTGGTGAGAGGTCCCAGACAGTAAACAATTGACTGAACCTTGAGCGGTCAGAGTACGTGTACGTGCAGAAAGGGAGCTACTGCAAGGATTATGTCTTTTGTTCACAGTCCTTCCAGAAACTGCTTGCTCAAGTCTCAGGAAACTGAAATTGAGGCCTGATCTCTGAGAGAAGACTAGGCAGCCTGTTATGGCATCTGCTTGGTCCTTTCAGTAGCCAATGTGCAGAGTTAGAGAGTGGAGCACATAGTCCTAGATAAATTGTTTTCATAAACGCCCTCCCCTGAAGCAGTGGTTCTCAGCCTTCCTAATACTGCGATACTTTAATACACTTCTTAATGTTGTGGTGACCCCAACCATAAAATCACTTTTGTTGCTACTTCAAAATTGTAATTTTTGCTGCTGTTATGAATGTAAATGTTTGTGTTTGCTGATGGTCTTAGGTGACCCCTGTGCAAGTGTTGTATATTCTATAACAGGGTCAAGACCCACAGGTTGACAACCACTGCCTGTGGTTATCAGAAATCTGTGCAGAAGAGGAGGCCAAGGGACTGTAAGATCCAGAGGGAATGAATGAGTCTGAGGAGACTACAGGATTGATGCACATATGATTCATGGAGACCATGGCAGCACACAGAAAGATTGCAGGAACTGAAGCCTGATGGGGCCTCAGCACTGAGAGGGGAAATGGACACAGGCTCCCACACCTAACCAAGAAGCTCTAAGCAACTGATACCCATTGGCAAAACAGTATCAGTTTCCTCCAATGGAGTCTCATTGGATGTATTAGCCACATTTCAGGGTAGTCCCCATGCCCAGGAGTAGTTGGCCAACACAAAAAAAACTCAATGGTATTTTTGTAGACTTTTGGTCTCATTTTTCTTTGAGCATTTTTTTTGTCTTATTAATCTTTTACTTGTTTATTTTGATTTCTGGTGGGTTTTTTTGTGGTTTGTGTGTATGTTTCTTGGTTTTGTTTTATTATTTCGTTTTAAAGAGAAAGAGAGAAAAAAACACATAAAGTTGGATAGACAGGGAAGGTCTGGGAGGAATTGAGGTAGGAAAAAAAACATACAAAATATATGAAATTTTTTTAAATAAAAAAGGTTGTCAGCAAATAAGAATGTAAACTATTGATTCACGAAGATGATTGGCAGTAAGCATAACATAATTTCATTGAGGTCAACATGGGAGAGGCCAATCACATGTCACTGACTGTGTCCTTTCATAGACGTAAAAGGGAGCAAATTCTTTCTTGTTGGGGCTGAGTACAGTGACTTGAAATGGGGCCCTTCAGCGATGATAGGGCTGGTACTCAGATGACGGGAGCTGAAGAAGACATGGGCAGCTGTGCCTGCTGGAGCCGCGGGTCTAATAGACTTTTAGTTAGGAAGGAACTCAGTATAAGATGAGCTAGAAGTTCTTGTTCTGAACCAGGCTTTAAGTTGATTCTATTGCGCTTTGCAGGGAAAGGAAGGCCACAGGACCTCATCATGTGCCACCCTCTTGGGGGACTTTCTCAGCTGGCATTCTCAACTCCATTATCAGTGCAGCAGTGAGGTTTGACCTCCAGAATTCATGACACTCTCCTGAATGGTTGTGCCTGTTTTCTAGCCTTCCCTTCATTGTTGTGACAGATTTCCCCAAAGCTGTTTTTGCTTGGTTAGGTTCTATGTCAGTTTACCATAGAAGTTAGAAACTCCACAGGACTGAGGAGAACGAGTTTCTGTGGTGACCCGGATAGTGCATGCATGATCCACTGAATGGTAGGCAGATTAGAATTCCTCCCCCTTCTCTTTTTCCTCTTGCTCTTCTTCCTCCCCTCCTCTTTCTCTTCTTTCTCCTCTTCTTCTTTTGTATATAGTGTCTTTTGTATATAGTGTCTCACTATGCAGCTTTGGCTGGCCTGGATCTCACAGAGATCCATCTGCCTTTGCTTCCTGGGTGCTGAGATTAAGGATGTGTGTCACCTAGCCCAGCCTTGGATTAAAATTCTTTTAAAACATTATCATGAATATGTATACTATTGGACCGTGTGTTTTAATACTGATATTAAATGGAAAGTTACAGGAAGGGGCCTTCTGCATTTCCTCTTTCCTTGTCTTAACTTGCATCATCTATCTTGGCCTATATCAAACATATTGGTGGGGTAGACCTGATATTTTATGTCACATCTGTTCACGATTGAGCTAGATTAGGAAACTGAAAAGTGACAATAGTAATTCATTTGAATTGTCACTATTACTGGCTGCTCTGTTACCTACTACTTTACAAAAGGCTATTTTCACATGGTTACTATTATTTTATTATAAGCTCTCCCAAGTGGTAGCCTAGTCTGAAGCAGGAGAATAACCCAGAGCACAAAGTAAAAACAATGCACTTCAGTGTTCCCTAAAGGAGGAAGTCACTAAACACTGTTAGAATTTAATATGGCTGCTCACTTACTCTGCAATATGTTTAGTATCTTTATTCCAAGATAAACAGTGATCACAGCCTAGTAATATTTTAATATTCTGAAGATAATCAACAACATTTGTGGATAATCAATTTAATATATTCATTTAAGTGATTTAAACTTTTCTACTATAGATTTGTGTCACATTAACTTATAAAGAAGTTGTATTTTTGCTGGATATGATGGGACACACCTTTAATCCTGGCACTCAGGAGGCAGAGGCAGGAGGATTCCAGAGAGTTTGAGGTCAGCCAGCCAGGGATTTCTGGTCCTGAAGACCTGTCTCAAACAAAGAAGTTACAGTTTTTTGTATGTTAATACAATTCAATAGAACACAAAATTATACTATGAGAAAGTTGTTTAGGAATATATCTGCTGTATTTCAATAAGGGTCTTGTCAAACAAAGAAACAGAAGTTTGTGATATTTAATTTTATGCATTAGCAATAATTTAACAAAGTCGTGACTCCAGATCACATAGGAGCATTCTATTGAAGATTAAAACAGAAAGGTAGAAATGCCTTTTGTATGGAATGTAGGTGACAGGGAAGACGAGATGCAGAGTCTTTGCAACCTGGGGGTCTTAGGTGTGGGCTGTACTTTTCCATTCAGTCCCTCACTTGCGAAACCTTCCATGTTAGAACACAAGGTCCATCAAACAGCAGATGTGTACGTCCAAGGGTTTTGTTTAACTTAAAGAGATTCAACATCTTACAAGTTTTCTAAACAAAGATGGCTGGTTCAAAGTTCCCTGACCAGTGGTATGTAAACTGAAGCAATCAGCACAGCTCTGGTGATGCTCTGTTAAAGTGTCACTATGCGTGGGCTTCAGGGTTTGCTTAGAGAAGCAGCGATAACCTTGGCTCTCTTGAACAGGATTACAGGTGTATTAGTCTGAGACCCACATTCCATGTTTCTAGCAGCAATGTTTGCCTGGAGGTAATGCAATTCCACTTCAGGTTACTTTGGTTCATAAAACTGGCTTCTTTGATGATCTGGCGTGTGGTTTTTTCTTGATGCTCCATTAATTTTTTTTCTTAGAGCTTAATTTTGTTCATTGTATTCAACTTGGTATAAGATGGACTAAAACAATAGGTAGGAATCATCAGTGGTTTTGTAAACAGTGTAGGTCTATGATTAACTTGAGGTTAGGCCTCTTCTTGGTTGATTTCTTAGTTGCTGGAATAGAAATAGATCTTGATTTTATCGCATAAACTAGATGATTCATTATTAATTAGTCATCAAAGAATTATGTTCCCAAGAAAGCGTGAGAGACAGCTGAGGCTGAACCCATCGCAATTCATTCAATAGGTGTCTGATGGGCAAGAACATATTCAAGAAGCACCTTTAGGCCTCCCCAGGGATGAGCCCTCTGCTTTCTTCTATGGTTTCTGAAAGATTGATTTGCATTTCTGCTTTATAATATGTAATCCCAATTGTTGTCATTTCTGATGCCTAGCATCACCCCTCTACATGCTAGGCAAGTGTTCTACCTTCCACATGTCATAAAAATAAATTATTTGGCATCTATGTTCAGCCTGTGTATTTTGGGAGGTATGGGTAGTAGTTGGCAAATCTTCATGCTGGTCCATAGATTATCTAAGTATTTTATTTTCAAAATATTCTTTTACGATTCCGTGTACATTGATTATAATTCCCCTTCATTATCCTCTCTTATTCCCTTCTCTCTCCAATCATACCCCTTCTTATTAAGGATTTCAAATGAATACTAGGATAGTGGAAGGCCACTAGACTTCTACTTCATAAACAACCACTCAGCCATATTTTAATTTTGGAAGTATTTGTTCTTTTTAAGCTTTCCTCATGGACTTTGGTGCTGTTAAAATAATTTTGCTTGGCAATTTACAAGTCATTTTGTTATATAGCCACATGTCATTATTACAAAATCTTTAAAAGATCTTGAAATAAAAGATTAGTCAATACTGATTTAATTTAATAATGACCACATTTTGAACAAAAATTAATACTCATTCAAACAGTTGATTTCTTTTTTCTTTGAGAACTTAAAGGAGAAGTTTTAAACTCTATAACATTGAGTCATATTTAATTTAGCTCTTTTTTTTCCTCATAGTGCTTGGGATGGAACTCAAAGTCTTTTACGTGCTAGGCAAGTGTTCTACCTCTGAGTTATGCCCTATCCTTAAACATACTTTAACTATAGATAATATTGAAAAGTAAAACTAAATGAAAATCAGTGTGGGTCAGAAAACTCAGGTGACATTTTTTTCACACAGAAGGGTCACATGCCATTTTACTCTGAAATCAGTAAGTTGATCTCTAAAATTTTAGGATAACATTGTTGTCTGTTAAATGTATTTATTTTGTTACAAGAAGAGAAAAGAGGAGAAAATTTATTGCTTTATGAAGAGGAAACTTTAAAAAATTATATCAGTTCAGCAAGCAATCTCACTCATTTAACAAATACTTATTAAATACCTAATAATTTACTTAGTAGTGATAGATTTAGAATCAAGATAAGTAAAGTATTAATTTTCAAAGACTGCAGTCTAGCATGAGAAATACCTCATTATTAAGAGTGAGAAGTTAGGTACATTGAAGACCTTTGAAAAGCAGGATGGACATTTAGACGGTAGCAATAATGGCCAAGAATGTTGATTATTTGTGAGATTTTCATTTTCTAAATACAACAATATGATCTTAGTGGTCAACAGGATTTCTTGGTTATAATATTTTTTTCAGTGACATTTTAATCACCAAGTCAATCAAAATAAATGTCAAGAGTTTGTCTCATTTCCTGAGTCACCTCTGACACCACACATTTATTCAGCCTGACTCTTGCATGCTTGGTTAACATGTAGGGAAGCTGAACCAATCAGTGTTTGTCATAAGGGTAGAGGGTGTGTGACTCTTAGACACAGCAGAGTGGAACAGCTTCGAGTACTGATTTTGAAGATACATTATCAGAGTTTACACCCAACCCCACTACTTGCTAGTTATGGACCCTTAAACTAACTAAACCACTTCATCCAGTGCCTGAGTCTCCTCATAGGTTAAATGTACATGCTAAAATAATAGTGCCTACTTTGATTACAAGGATAAAACATATGCGTATGTGTAAAGTGCTTAGAGAAGATCACAGTAAGTGCCGTATAGGTTTTTTTTCCCACTCACCATCTTCCACCCAGTTCCAATTCTAAGACAGTTGGAGTAAATATTTATACTTTATAATATTTTATAAAAATCAAAATTATAGAAAAGACTGGATGGGTCATCTGGCCCAGGATCTTTCTTTGATCGAGGAGAAAATCAAGACCCTAGAAAGTTAAGTCACATCTATATAATGTATTTCTTATCACATCCACATGAAAATGTCATAATGGAGTCCATTATTATGTATAATTAATATGCTAACAAAAACACACAAAGATATAGAAAATTAAATGGAAGTAGGACTCCAAGATGCAGCTTTTATGATGTCACTCATGATGGGGTGGTGATGTAGCTCCTTTGGGGGGTCGCCTATGTTCCTCAAAGTCAGTGGTTCTCAACCTTCCTAATGCTGTGACCCTTTAATACAGTTCCTCATGTTGTGGTGACCCCCAACCACAAAATTATTTTTGGTGCTCCTTCATAATTTTTGTTATTTTGTGATTTTTTGTTATCATTGTGAATTGTATATACCTGATATGCAGGATATCTGATAAGCAATTCCTAAAGTATTCAAAACTCACAGGTTGAGAATCACTGCTCTAAGTGATCTGCTCTCGTGCTTTGTATATTAACCAAATGAACTCATGGGCTTGTTAAAAAAAAGTTGAAGTACTTGTCTAATATCACTTTAGACAATCCTGCATTGGGTAGGAAAATCCAATCTAGCTTAATACTTTTGATTATGTGGGCTTTCTGGATTGTTTGAAGCACACTGGATTAACTACAAAATCTTCCAAGATGAATTGGGATACAACAGCTTTGACTTACTTAGCCAAGCTACGAAAGGGGATAAGAAAAACCTTGCCTAAGCAAGCTCAAGCTTCTTGTTTTGAATTTACCATGATAAAACTCATGCCCACCATTCTGGAGGAGACATTCATAGTAGGACTATATATATTATGTAGATATGCATATATAACATATATATACTTTAATACATATATTGAAGTAAAGAAAACTTATTTCTAGGGAAAATATTTATAAACACATTAAAAACTTTTTCTGCTATAAAGCTCTTGTTACTTCTTAGGTTTTATTGTCGTTGGGGTTGGAGTTAATTTCCTTATTGATCTTTAGACAACAATTGTACCTTGTCACTGTCCTGTTTAAGGACATATTTGCAATGGCAGACAAAGAACTGTTTTAGAGACAAAAACATAAAGAGAAAGTAATTGCAGGCAGCTGTAATCATCTCTGCATATGCAAATTTATAAGTGTCTGTGAGGCATATTGAGGATGTTGGCATGGGATTCAAGTTAATATCTCATTCTTTCTTTCATTGGTCAAATATTTGCTGTACCTTCACTATCCAGGAGCTCACTACTTAGCAGGAGTATTTAGCCTCTGATATGCTTCAACTTTGATTTTTGGGCTTCTGTTTTTTTTTTTGTAGCTTATCCTACTAACTCGTTACCATAGTAATTTAGAGTTAAACTGTTAATGTTCAAAAGGTCACTTCTTAAAGGTCTATTGTATATTATCTTGTGTATACTAATCTTTAAAATGATATCTAATAGGGTTGTTATGATTAGTCCTAGCCAGTTAGATATGATATGGTATCTTGACTTTGCCTGATTCTCTGGTTATTTGAGTGGTAGAAAATTTGGTACTGCAGGCATTGTCGACTCCCCATGGGAGGCCTTACCCTTTCTGAGGAATGGATGGGGTGGTTCTAAAGAGTGGATGGTGGTGGGAGGAGGGAGGAATTGTGGTTGGTATGTACAATGAATAAAAAAATAAATTAAAAAAAATAAAATTTGGAGCTGTCAGGGATTAAACATAAAGTCTTGGGCATGCAAGGCAAGAGTTCTATTACTTTTCTACCTTTCTAGTCATAGACATTTTTTCTTAAAGAGAATTTCAGGTTCATAATACAATGTAGAGGTTCCCACATTCTCTCTGTTCCCCTGCCCTGTACTTGTACAATACCCTTTTATTCAGTACTGGGAAATCAGTTTATGGCTTTGAGTGATATTCTTACCCTTTAAATTTTTTATTCACCATAATCACCCTGAAATGCCCCCACAGACTTGAATTCAAGCACAAAAAAGTAAGAGCTAGGCTCTTACTAAGTTCCCCATATTGGTATTTTAACTCTGTTCCAGCCTGGCAAGGCTGGAACTCATGATCTTCCTGTCTCAGCTTACAAGCAGTTTGAGTTACAGGCTTGAACACCAAGCCCAGAAGAGTTCATCTTAAGTACTGTACATTCTATATGCTTGGGTAAATTTATGATGTGCACCCATCATTATGATATATGAAGTAGCTAAATTGCATTGACAACTGTCAATTTTGTCTGTTTATTTTTCTTTCCTTCCTAACCCCTGGCAAATGTTGATGTTTTTGTCTCCATTATGTTTTCCCTTTCCTGAGTGTTATGCTGTATGCAACCTTTTCATATTGGCTTCTTAGGATTAATAATATGCATTTAAAATTTCTCCATGTCTTTTCATAGAATGACAACTCATCTGTTTTTAGTGCTGACATGGATATTTTATAGTTTTTTTCCATATACCTATTAAAAAACATCTTGGAGCTGGACATATAATCTCAGCATTTGGGAGGCAGAGGCTGGAAGATTGCCATGAGTTTGACTCTCCTAGTCTACGGGAGTGAGACTATATAAATAAACAATAGCATCTTAGTTGTTTCCAAGCTTGACATTTAGGACTAAATATTTTATAATATCTATACACGGTGTTTGGATAGAGCCCAATTTCCATCTCTTTCAGGTAATTAGCATGGGGTGGGACTTACAGACCATATGGTAAGGTCTTTTAGCCTTTGGTTACATGTGATGTGGGACTTCTTTCCTTCCTTATTTGTCATCGTTACATCTTTGATGAGGTATCTGTTAAGGTTGTCATCCTATATTTTATAAAGTTTCCTTATTGTTAAATCTTAAGAGTCAGCTACACAATTTTTGGTTGTTTATTTTACTGGTCAGTGTCTTGCAACGTAGTCCTGGCTGTCCTGGGACTCATTATGTAGACTAGCATGGTCTCAAACTGACAGAGATCCACCTACTTCTGCCTCCTGAGTGCTGGAATTAAATGCATGTACCACCATGTCTGGCTGATTGCGTGGTTTTAGTAGTAATTCTATATGTTTCTTTTTTTTTCTTCTCCAAATATATGGCATGTTCTTTTATTTTCTCGGCAGTGTCTTTTCAGGACCAGAAGTTGATTTTTCCTGAAACTCAGCCTGTAATTTCTTCTATTTATAGATGTGCCTTTTGTGTCATATCTAAAATGTCATCACCAAACTGGAGACATCTGGATTTTTTTTCTGTTATATTATCCCATAGGTGTCCTATAGTTTTGTGTTTCATGTCTAAGATACACTTAAAGTTAATTTGTAATTTTTGTCTAGACTCATTTTTTTTAATGTGTGGAAAATCCCACCTTTTCTTCTTTGTGTTTCTTTTTGTCTTTTCCCAAAGATCATTGACTGCATTCACATGGATCTGTTTCCGGGCCTCTGTTCTGTTCCTTTTCTCTCCCTGCATATTCTTCAGCTGGTGCTTCACAGTCCCAGTCCCTGCAGCTTTTAATCAATCTTAGAGTTGGGTGGTGTCAGTTCTCTGACTTCGTTCAACATCCTTCAGCTATTGTGGATCTTTTGCCTCTTCACATAAACTTTGGAGTCAGCTTGTCAACTGTTGCAAAATGACTTGGTCGAATATTTTTCATGACTGTCCTGACTCTATTAACCATGTTGAAAAGAACCAAATCAAGACAATGCCAAGTTTTTCTATGGATGAACATGGAATATCTCTGGGTTTTGTTAGCTTTCTGATTTCTTCGATAAATTTTATAATTTCCCTTGTATAAATGTTATACAAAATTTCCTGTTAAGGTTCTTATTCAGTACAGCCTTATGCCTAAAGCCCAGGAAAAATCATGGAGGGGAGAGGAAAGACTTTAAGAGCCAGAGGACTAGGATGCCTGTTGCTAGATAGTATTCCTAGAGATAATATGGAATATGCATGTATGGCATCTCAACAATACAGTTGCCTGAATAAGACCAGTATGACAACACCAGTTGACATGACAATGGGAATGGAAGAAATTCTACAAGGTCCCACACCTCAACAGAGAGCTATAGGTAGCCAATATTTGCTGAGAAGGAAAGAATCAGTTTCCTACAGGGACAAACTGCCACATGGGTTGTTCAGTCACTGAACGTATGTACATACAGACAATGCTAAATGAACTCAGTAGGTGTACACACACACACACACACACACACACACACACACACACACACACACACACCAATAATGAAGAAGAGGCCATGAATTTGGGAGGAGGCACAGGAGGGGTGAGAGGATGGAGGGAGAAGTGTGAGTGATGTAGATGCAGTGTTCATTTATGAAGTTCTCAAAAAAATTAAAAAAATTCTTTTCTGTCTGTCTGTCTCTGTCTCTGTCTCTGTCTCTGTCTCTGTCTCTCTCTCTCTCTCTCTCTCTCTCTCTCTCTCTCTCTCTCTCTCTCGTCTTATTAAGGTCTTATCGTATAGTCCTGGCTGTCCTAGAACTCACTATGTGGACCAGACTGGCCTTGGAGTCATAGAGATCTGACTTCCTTTGCCTTCCAAGTGCTAGAATTAAAGGAATGTGCCACCATGCCCAGTTAAAACAAAAATTCTTATTATAGATTTGTTTCTACAGATAGATATCTTTTTTGGAGGGAAGCTAATATAAATGGTAATTATAAATTTTAATTTTAAATTCTATTGTCTGTTCTTGATATGTAGGAAAGTAATGAATTCTTATATATTAACCTTATATCCTGAAAACCTTCTGAAATTGCTTATTGTGTGAAGAGATTTTTTTCTTTGACTCTTTCAGATTTCCCAAGAAAACCAAAATATTTTAATTTATTTTCCAAATTGTACCCCATTCCCCACTTTCTTATTGTACTGAGCTAGGTTTCCAGTACAATAATGAAAGGAACATCAACAGCCTAGTTTCTGAACATGTTATTTATTTTTTTTATAGCACAAATTCATTTCTATTTTGAACCTGTTGGAATAGAGATGTTTCATTTTGTTACATGCCTGATATGTTTTCAGTACTTAGATGTACCAAAGAAAGTGATATCCTCATTTTTATAGCTGAGGAAGTTGGGGCACAAAGAAGTTACCTTGTCCAATGACAAAAGTTCTTTCATAGTGAGAGAAGATCACACCCAGCATCCCAAGCATTGATCACTTCTCTGTCTTAATACAGAAGTGTGAGACTTAATTCTCCAAATTAATCACTGCCTTGTATTTGTGAGTGATTGTTTTATTGCGATTATCACTGCAGCTTTCCGGAGCTACAAACTGCACCCACGTTATAGAATGATGGGGACTCATTGTTGACTCTCCCCAGGTGCAATCTCCTGGTTGATACACAACTGCTGGACTCAGCAGGTCTCCCTAATCCAGGCTAGTCCTTGGAAGGCATCTGCATGTGTGGACTTTCTGTAATTCATTTGCCCAAAGTATACTTTTCAGTGGACATAGTTCACTCTTTGTCAATGAGTGCTGTGGGGGGGTATTTGCCATCTGCTTGGACTTTGCAAATTTCTGTGGTAAAGGATTACAGTGCAACTATCAGGTCAGTGGCCTTTGGCAGTAGATAAGCTGGTGTTCAGAATGTCTGAATGAAGTCATTCTTTAATACATCCAATGATTTCTACTGGAAACTTCTTATGCATTAGAGGCATTTGAAACCATTAGAGAGAACTCTTAAGTGTAAAGTGTTGACTGTTTTTATACAATATCAAAACTTAGAAGTACTCTGAATGAATGGAAGTGTATATTGCTTGTAACTGGCACTCATGTCCTCCTGTCTTGCGTTATAGGTTTTGTGTGTATGTATAAGTTTTTTCTCCTTCATCTTTGATTTTAATTTATAAAATCCTCAAATGAGTTAATGTCACATTATATATATTGTTGTGTTTCACAAAGGCTTAAAACTGTTTCTATACAGCACAAACTGGAGAACAGTTTTTGGATTAACTCTTTGCCCAAATCAAACAACTATATCTATCAATCTTATTCTTTGCACATGATGTTTACTTTTTAGGGTCAAGTTATGTAGGCACAGTCACCAAGATAGATTTCATGTCATGAAAAATACTATATGTTTTCATGTTATTGGTTAGTGTGAAGTGACTTGCCAATAATTTTTAGGTGGGTTAATTGATTGATAATATGCAGATTTATCTTCTGGCAACTCATAAGATCTACAAAAGAAGCTAATTGGATTTCCTGTCTGGGTTAATTTGTTTTTCATTGTGTGAACAATAGGTATAACCAATTAATTATTCCTTAGTGAGTTCTCACAATGCTTCAATATAGTTGGCTCCATTGAGTACTTTAGATGATAGACAAATAAAATAATGTAAAATTTCTAATGTCTTCAAGGTCCACATAAGATAATAGAGGTCTTAATCTGTTTTGCACAGCAAGTTCATGACACATGCATCCAATCTTCCTTCCCTGCCATCTGCATCCCACATTCTTGCAGTTTTCTTATTTTCTCACAGCGGCTTCTTTCTTTGGGTTCCGCAGGCACGTCCTCCACCCCAAGTCCTCCAACTTGTGGTACTGAGGGTTCCATCATCAGCACTCGACTCTTCAGTGTGTACACTTTTCCTGAGTGATCAGATGATCTCATTTAAATCCATGATTTTGAACACTAATTAGTAAAAAAAACAAAACAAAACAAAAACACACAGTGAGGACTTCTCTGAATTCTGGATTGTTATATTCTTAGAACAAGGCCAAACAGAAATATTAATTGCCTTCCTTAAATAGAGCATATATCTCACCACCTGTCCTACCTACCTAATTCCTTCTCCCACTGTTGGTTCTATGGGTCAACACCTAACAGTCATTATTGAGTCCAGTTTTGATCCTTATGTTTTATAGTTTGTCCGTAACCGATGACAGCTCTACGCCCTAATTATAGTCAGAATCTGACCGCCAGTAACCATTTCTGTTGCTGGCATCCTAGACTGGCCCATCATTGTCTTCTGCCTGGGACAGGGCCACAGCCTGCTGGCTTCCCGGATTCCATGTAGCCCACTGCAGTCCTCTACATCCAGACAGTGACCTTCCCAAGGCTTCAGTCACAGCTTCTCATGCTGCTTAAGAATTGACTTACACCTTGGCCCAGACACCAGCATAAAGCTGGGCCTCCTTGCTGCAGCCTATGTACTCCATCTTCCGCCTCTTCCTGGCCCTCAGCTCCCTTGCTCTCCCATTGTTCATCCCACCACACTTCACTACAGCTGCTCTGACCTCCTCCTTACTGTGTCACTTACTGTGTCTCTGAGCGACCCAGTCATTCACCCCACTCTCAGTCTCATCATGGCTGTCCTCTTGTTGTCACTCAGGCCTCAGCTGGAGTGTCTCTTCCTCAGACAAGCTTCCGAAACCAACACAGCAGTCCCTCACACCCAACGGCTGATTTTTACTGTCTTCAACTCAGCATCCAAGAGTCCCTGGCTCTTTATTGATTGACTTACTCAAGCTCTGTCAGGTAAAGGAATATGCAAGTTTTACTCAATGTTGAATTTCTAGCACCCACACAGAAGCTGAAACGTTGGCTAACTGGCTTTTATAACTTCATTGTAAGGACAAAGGACACAAAGCCAATTATCTCTAACGAGTTTTCTAATGGAAAATTCTGCTCTCTTCTCTTAAATGTGGATTGGTCTGAATAATGAGAATAATAACATGTCAAAATTGTAATCAGTTTCTGAGACCTTGATGAAGCATGTCTCTGATCACTTAGAGATGCAGAACTTCATATCCTATGTGGATAACCTGTAGGGCAGTGTGGCTACTCTGGTACTGCTTTAGTTCCTTACAGATACCCAACTGACATTCCCTCTGAACACTTTTGAAATAAGACCTTACACTGGTGTTCGTCTGCTTTTTGAAATGGCAGTGATGATGATGTTGGTTAAAATGTACTAAGTATTTAGTCTGGGGAGATGGCATAGTAGGTAACAGCCCTTGCTGTGCAAGAATGAAAACCTGAGTTCAAATCCCTGCCACTGGGGATGGGTAGAAAGGGGGATCACTGGGATTTGCAGGCTGCCAGCCTAGCTGTAGGTTCAGTGGGATTCTCTGTTTCAAGGGAATGAGGTCAAGAATGACAGAGTAGGCCATCTGATGTCCTCTTGGGCCTCTGCAGTACATGCACAGATGTGCATACCTACACACACACACACGTGTGCATATACCACACATATGTATTACATTCATATGCACATATTTTACTTTTAAAACTTTTCACATCAGCATATGCTGATATTCGTCACACTCAATATGCATCGTTACCTAGTGAATTCTTGTAGACATTCCATTAGAATTATCCCTAATAATCAGGAGAGAGCCAAGGCACAGTGACAGAGCAATTTACTGATTTCCACATAGTGAGTGGTGGAGCTGGCATTTGGACTTGGGAAGTCCTTTCCCATTTGTGAACTCTGTGCTTAACAAATGAGTAAGCGTTCTCAGGCAGAATTGACGACAGGGAAGGGAATATGTGGGAAGTTCGGTGAATGCTGCACCACCACTTGAATGAACTGGGTGAATAAAGACATAGAATGTGCCCAGCATCTCTGTGGGGTGGCCTTGCACCTGCTCCAGGAAGTCTCTCAATCTCTGCTGAAAGGAAGCCCACCCTCCCAGCACTGGGCATCCTGTTTTTCTCCTGCTCCTTCCCTTGATGCGACTTGCATTGTATTTACCATTCAAGGCCACTCTGTTTCTGCTGGGGGCAGCGGTTCTGTATCTGAGCAGCCACCCCTCTTCAAACATTCCACAGATGCTTCACTTAGCTTGCTTAGTTTGAAGGGCAATCATCGGTACAACCAGAGCTCAAACAAGCTCAAACTCTATCTGCTTATGTAGCAAGTGTGCGTGGGCTTGGCATCCGGGGTTAGAATTTTGAAAGCACGTCCTTTCTGTATCTCTATTAGCAAAGACAATGTGACAAAGGAAAAAATATATTAAACACTTACCACAAAGTATTCTATGACGGTTCTTTTTAAAAACTAAAATAACCAGTATTTCATATGCGCCTATGTGTGCTTGTGTGTGTTTGTGCGGGTATGTGTGCCATGGGAGGCTGCCAGACAACTTGGGGAGTCAATTCTCCCCTTCTGTCAGGTAAGTCCAGGGCTGAATGCAGGTTGTTAGTTTTGCAGCAGGCACCTTTGCCCACGGAACTGTCTCCATCTCCCTACGACTGTTCTAGAAATAGTAGAGTAATAAAAACTAGTAGATTCCATTTTGATCCACAGTGAGACAAAAAAAAAAATAGCCATGGCAACTTTAAAGAAATTCATTATTGATTAACACTCAAACAGGTAGAAATTGTACTAAAGGTGTGGCTCAGTGGTCGAACATTTTTATAGCATGCACAAGTCCCTGGGTTCAATTCCCAGCACAGCAAAAATAGCAAATAACAATTATATTTATTAATTGGATAGCATCTGGTATGTTGATATGAGTATACACTGCATAATTTTAAAATCACATTTATTTATTTGATATTTTTATTATTTAAGATTATTTGTACGTGTGTGGGTATGTGTTGCGAGGAGAGGGGCCCACGAAGGCCAGAAGTTTGGATCCCATTGGGGCTGGAGTTATGGGAGCTGACTATGTTGCTGTTAGGAACCAAATTTGGGCCCTCTGCATGAGCAGTTTATGCTCTTAACTGCTGCGCCGTCTCTCCAGCCCCACACATCGTATAATGTTGAAGTTGAGTTAAAATATATCCATCTCTTCAAACGTTTCTCATTTTATTATGGTTAAAACTTTAAAAATCCTCTTTTATCTTTTAAAAAAAATCTTTCCTAAGCAGGTTGTGTTTATTTGTTTATATGTATAAATAACAACAATAGTTCAAGAAGGCGGGGCTGTGAATTTAGGAGGTGTTTGGAGGACATGAGATGGGTAGGAGACGGGATGAAGAAATGATCTAATTATATTTTAATTGAATAAAAAAGTCGCTCAGTGTTATTGTTCTTTAATGTCAATGTGCTGTATTATCACACAGCAGAACTTCCCACTCCTATCCAACTTTAACATAACCGCCATTGATCTGTCTTTCCTGGTTCTTGCTTTTCTGCCACTCTCCCCATTTCCTATAACCACCTTTCTACTCTATGAGATCAACGTTTCCAGAATCCACACATGAGCAGGTCATGGAGCACTTGTCTGCCTGTGCCTGGTTCATTTTCTCAACGTCACAACCCCTCATCCCTCCCATGCTTTCTCAAAAGACAAGATTTCATTCTTTGGCTGAACACTGTTCCTCAGAGCCATGGGTCCACTGTTGCGTCACTTCCTGGGCTCTAGCCAGTGTCTTTTTCTCCCTCCTTCAGATTGTGTTATGTCCTCTACCAGCTGCCTGTTTTCTTGCTGGGATTCCTACAGAGAAGGTGCAAAGCATCCATGAGAGAGACTCCGAGGACAAAGAATAAAGAAATCACCAGGCACAAAGTTGATCTTCACACCACTTTGGAAGAAGAAACACATGGCCTTTCCTCTGAAATCTTCACCATCAACAACCACGAATGTAACTTTGCTAGTACTATAGTTTTGAAGGTCTATCAGAGAGCAGCCATACTGTTGATTTTTCTATACTAGGAATTGAATTCAGGGCCTCATTCATTCGAAGCAAATATTCTACCCTGAACTATACCCCAGTCCCTAATTTATAATCTGCTCTGTTCACTGGTTTGGGTCTTAGACATGTTATTTAATCTTTATTATTCTATTTTAACCTGAGTTTTATAAAACAAGACAACAATGATGTCCTGAAATAAAGTCCTCAGGGCAGAACAAGTGCACTAATATGCATAACTACCTCCAAGAGCTGCCACAGTCAGGCATTTTATTAATTTTTGTTAAATACATGACAATCCCTGGCGTCTTTTCCCTCCACACATACTCAGTGCTCTGTAGGGTTACTGTGCCTCCCACGGAATGTGAAGGCACCTGAAACGTTGGCATTTGCCCTCTTCCAAATGCAAAACTAATAGTATGAACAGGACAATATTTACAAGTACAAAATAGTTACAATTTAATAAACCATTTAACTTGAGGAGCCATAACTAAGGATGAAAACAAAATAATAAATATAATAACAATATAGGCCTGGAGAAAAGAAGAACAAAAGATGCCCTTCAAAGACAGGAGGATTTACATAGACTACTTGGGAAGGTAGTCCTATAAGCAGAGCTTGTGGTCTGGAAATGAAGATGCCAACTGGGGGAAAGGGAGGTGACTTTAGTGTACCTTGTATGTTGCTTACCTAATATGGTATTTTATATTTTGTTGGCTTGCAAACATAAGTTATGATTAATGATGGAATTTATATGTGTGAGAGAAATAAAGGATGATGCCATAGAACTCATTCCTTCATTTGTTTTTCATCCATGTACTCATCAATTCAAAAGGCATTTTGAACATCCATGATGTGTCAGCCCTGTGCTAGCCACCAGGGTGCTGCAGCAAGGAACAGAGAGAGCTCTGCTTTCTGGGACTTTGTCAATTAGTGGAATCAGATCACAGACATTGTGAGTACAAGCACAGAGCCTTGGCATTTACTTAATGGCAATGGGGAATCATCCAAGCATATTAAAAAGCAGCATTGTTTTGGAGTTTTTCAGAGTAGATGAGGACTAAAGTGTGGACATTGTTTCTGAACCAATGGAGAGAACTTGGAAGTGAGAGCTTAAATCAGTAGGGCCAGTGTGCTGGGCATAAAGATAAGTGAGAGGTTGGATCAAAATCATTTAACTAAAAAAGTATACAGTGGATCAAAATATTTAGATTAAGTTACTCCAAAGCTATGCATATGGGTGACATGGAGAATTATGGTATCATAAGCCAAATACCTCTTTTTCTCTCCTTGCACCCTGCCGCCCTCAATGCTCAGGGATCACTTTGAAAGATGGGCCAGAAAGATCCTAAGAGCCAGGGGAGGAGACTTTTTCAGTAAAACAGTATTTTTTCAGATTTGACTGAAGCTGCACACGTGAACTCACAGCAGCTGGACGGCATGCGAAGGCTTGCACAAGGTCAAGACAACACGTAGGGGGAGGGCTCATGAAGCCTCACCCCTACTTGAGGATCTATTGGCAACTGATAGCTGCTGAGGGAGGGAGCTTGGGCATGCAGGTGCTGAAAGGCTATCCATGCTCCAGGAGATAGTCCCACACCTATGCACATATAGGAAGCACTAAGTGGACTCAGTGGGTATTTAAGGGAGGGAGGAGAGAGAGAGAGAACACATGAAGTTCAGAGAGAGAAATGGGGTGGGATAGAGAAGAAAGGGCAGGGGAGGGAATGGGGAATTAAAGCACATTATATTGTATGTATGAATATTAATAAATATATTTTCTGAGACAGCATTTCTCTCTGTAGCCCTGGCTGTCTTGGAACTCACTCTGTAGACCAGGTTGGTCTCAAACTCACAGAGATCCAACCTACCTCTGCCTCCCTGGTGCTGGGATTAAAAGCATGTGCAGCAACTGCCTGGATAAATAAAATATTTTCTAAAGGTAAATTTAGAGAAAATTAGATGAGTGTCAGGAATGGTAACCAGCTGGTTCTGAATACACGGCCATTCCGTGCTCATGTCAAGTGGGTTTCATGAGAAGGGATGACTCTCCATTTTACTTTTGACAGTGACTATTAGCAAGAGAAAAGGTTTTATGTGAAGAGCAAATATAGTCAAGCAGAATAAAGTTTTCAGAGATGGCACCAATGCTCCTATCTGCAATGAATTTTAGTTAGTTTCTTTCCTTTTCATTCTCTCTCTCTCTCTCTCTCTCTCTCTCTCTCTCTCTCTCTCTCTCTCTCTCGTGTGTGTGTGTGTGTGTGTGTGTGTGTGTGTGTGTGTGTGTGTGTGTGATGCTGGGGATGGAACTCAGGGCCTTGTATGTAATCTATGACTGTGCTCTATCCTCAAAATGTTTTATCAATTCAATTTAATTCTATTCTATTCATTTTGCCTAACTAAAAACTACTTTCACAACACACAAGTTCTTGATTGTGTGAATACTGTCTTAAAGGTAGTTAGAATTGAAATGTTGTTATACTATTATAAGTATTTTTGGCAGTAAGGATCCTGTAGAAGATAATTAAAGGTGGATAGAGATTTTAGTGCTATGATTAAGAAATATGTTTGAGTTAACAAAATATACAAAATAATTCAGAATATTTAGGTTATAAGCAGAGCATCTTCCAACACAAAGAGCAAGTTAGTCATTTCATACTGTGTGGATAACAAAGGACATTAGAAATAGCTACATTTGAAACATGTGCATTATGATTTAAAATAAGTAAATATGTAAAGACATGACTATGAAAGTTTTCCTATTTAGTAAAAGGATTGTCAACAATATCTCTCTTCCCTATTCTTGCAGCCACACTTGTAATGTGATGTTTCCCATGAGTATTTATAGTTTTAAGTGACACTGAACATGAGCCAAAGAGCCATCTGTGGGCTGGTGTAGAGTGTTGTAACTGTCACTTTAATTTATAATTAAGGAACAACTGCATGTACCTGATAAGGGGCCACAAACATGTTTCTCTATCACAATGGCTTCATTTGCAGGGTGGCTGAGACATTCGGAGGACATACATATTTGAATTTCTGCAGCACCCCTTTTCTTACTCAGCTAAGCAGATTACCAAAGAAATGTGTGTGTCAAATAATATTGCTTTGAGATTTAGATTTGTGTGGAGAGGGCAAAGAAGGGACATTATAATCACCAGCATTTGAGTGATGGATGTAGTGGGTAGATCACTGGACTAAAGAAACTTTAGTATGCCTAATGGCCTGAGAGTTTTAGCCTCTTTAATTGGTCAGGAGTGAAGTAAGACAGCTCTGCCAACCCATTTACCTCTACCCTATTCCTCTAACCCTGCGAGTACTCACTGCCATGTAATGAGAGAAGTGGGGGAGATCGTATGATGTGAAATTGCTCACGGCTGCTTATTGCATGTGCAACTCTGTCTTCACTGGTCAAGTCAAACCAGCAACCAGTGAATGTTCCGAAAGGCTGCTGACCCTAGGCATGTTTAAGACTGAGTTTGGGATACAGTGAGCTTGTGCTTTTGCAGACCTCCTTGTAGGCTGAATATAGAACACAAACTGTGAATTTCAATTGCATGGAAACATTAATGTAGCAACCTTAGATTAAAAAAAAAAAGACAGAAAAAGCAATCTTTGAACAGCCCAAGAGAGACTCCAAAGTTTACTGGCCAAAGTTCAGGCCTTAGCCACTGTTTACAAGAACAACTAACCTTCTGTCCTAGTGGACAGGACCTATGTGGTGACATTTGGAGACCCATGGAACCACGGCTTCAGGCACGTTCCATCCTGAGTGCCATTCCATTCACTGTGTGAGGATATTGAGTAACTGCCCCTTAAATATCTCTATTTGAGGGAAGGTTAGGTATGGTTTGCAGACATTGCACCCACTAGATTTGTCAGAAAGTTTAGAAATGGAAATTAATATAGTTATATTATTAGAGTAAAGGTACATGGAAATTAGAGGCTGGTTCATAGTGGAGAAGTGGAGCACATCCTGATGGGGAGACTAAGGCAGCTGTTAGATGGTGTAAATAGTGGAGGGGGACTAAGGGGTTATGATGAATCTAGTGAGGGGCCAGGGAAGGAGGTGAGTGGCACAGACAGCTTCTCTTTCTCTTTACATCCTCTCTTCCTGTTGTTGCTCATGATAACACTGTCTTGATTTTCTCCCATGCTCTGGTCATCTGTTCTTGAATTTGAATCTTTCTTAAGATTGCATCATAGATTTCTCCTTTATGTATCATTTTACTTTCTCCCAAGGCTATTTTTTTTCACTTTTGAGAATCAGTCTTACTATGTAGCTAGACTGGCTTGGAACTTGTGGTCCTTCTACTTCAGACCCCTGGATGTTGTAATTACAGATGTGTGCCACCATACTTGGCAATTTCTCCCTTCTTCATGACTCACAAATAATCTCACAGATGAGGCCTTGCTGGGACCTCTGTATCCTTTTAATATAGAACCATCTAAAAGATGTTCTTAGAAGACTCGAAATGCCTGAAATTTAACATGTGCAGACCCCACCAGTCATCTTGTTACATCACTGGTTTTACGACCAATGCTTTTCAACCACTGAGTAATAGTAGGATATCCTGATGGAAGAAGTCCTTTCAGGCCTGAGAAGATTCTTGAGGTTGTTTGGAGAGGGAATTCCATAGTCACGGTCCTTCAATCATGGTCTAGCAGAGGAGGAAGACAGATTTTTGATGGGCACATATTATTGGTTTTGTTGACCTCTGGGGAAGTATAAAGCTGAAGAACAGAGGAGATTTTCTAACCTATTGTAGAGAAGGGATTTTCTTGTTAGGTCAAAGGCCAGTATTATTCTTGGTCTCACTCTATATTTCATGGTGTCCATGTCTACACCATTGAAGGATTCAAGCTCTTCTTCTGTTGCTGGATTATTGCATTAATTCTCTGGCCACTTTTCCTCATGCATTCTTGTCTTTCTAACTCTTCCCCACATTGCAGCTGGGGTAATCTTTCTGAAGAATAAATCAGATTAAATCAGTGAGCTAATGAAGCCATTCAACAGTTTTTTAATACAAACTGAAATGTTTACTGTAGCGAATATGAGACACAAAGCTGTCTTCTATACAACCACCCCATCTCACACCAGGCCCCCACCCAGAACCTGTGTTGACCTTTCTTAGTTTTTTTTCTTTTTGTCTTGTTCTGCTGTCTTTTACCTTAAAGGCTGTTTTTCCTTCATTAAAAGCTTTTAGCTTCCATGTCTGACCTCAGTAAAACCTCTTCAAGCTCCCAGGCCAATGGTGTTCCAGTAATGTTGAATAAGGAATTTGTTTTATCCTAATTATCTGTGTGATTTAGTTTATCAGTCACCATTAATAACTCATTCACCCAGATATCTTATTGCATTCTTTAGGATACTATCTTTTGAAGGAGCTTGTACTAGTAAAATAACTACATCCCCATACTTGGAAACCCAAATAACTGAAAGTTCTGCTTTTCTTTTCCACCGGCCAGCTTACTTTAATTTCTTTCCTAATGTTCCCACAGGAAGTTCCACTCTATCTATGGTGGGGCCTACTTCTTTGATTTGCTCTTTGGGGAAACTTTTGAAATGACTGTCTCTCATCCTCCTACTTCCCACAGTGTTCTGTCTGCTCATGACATTTCTTAACCACCCCACACCACAACCTCCCAAATGTTGCTCCATAAACACAAATTTATCCAGTGAAAGCACACTCTAAATTGTACAGTCTTTGAGTTGCATAGGTGCTACAGAGTCGCACCACACATCCTTAGACATGAGATCGCTGTCTGGTTCAGGGCCTCTGCTCTACTATCCTAGCTACCCATGTGTTCTCCATGCACAGTGTCTTGCAATGCTGCACTAAGGCTGCACTGGAATTACTTTCGGGGTCCACCTGTCTCTTCTCTTGGATGGTGAGCTCCTTGAAGCCTAGAGTCTTATTCATTTCTATTTTTGTATCTTATTCACTGTATCCTCACAGTCTGGAACACAGCCTGTGTTACAGTGTCCACTCAGAATCTGTTGAGCATGAGTAAAGCATGGGGTGACACTGTTTAAAATAAGAATGAATTACTTTGTGTCTTGTGCTTTGTCAGCAGGACATTGTGCTCTTAGATACCATCATTCCTAATGTGCTTATCTTGCCAGTTTCCCATGTAACCACAGAAAGAAATTTGGACTGATCAATACAGCCATCTGCTTTTAAAGCAATATGAATGCTAACTTACATACTTTTAATATGTAACTGTAGAAAGAGTATAGATATAGTAGAACTATTGAAATGTCAATTATATGCATTTTAGCTACTTATTTAGGCTATTGGTGTTAAGAACACTGGTGTAGTCACAACTACTAATCAGGCATCCGGAAGGAGTGCTCTAGAGTCAGAAGTTACTCATATTGTTACACATTCTATTTGAATGCATACTTTTGTCATGGTATTATTCACTGAAATTGTTTTGCAAAAAACTTTCAAATCCATGTATATTATTTTAATAAAGGGTTTTTTTTTATCAATGTCAATATCACAAAAGTCAATATGAACAATTCAATACTTACATACCGAGTAATATTTTATAATCATCTTTCCAACATTTATATTATATAGATTACAATAATTAAGCTACAGTGGCATTTCTCTCTAATACTCTAAAGAAATACCATGGACAATTACATTTTTGATACATGAGAACTCAACAAAGTGATTTGATATCAAATAATTCATTTCTCATTGTTATACTGTTCATAGTTATTTGCAAAACTCATAGAAATTTCAGGACTTAAATTTCAAGTTTTAGTTGTGTGATAGGTTGGGAAGCTTTAGGTAAGGACCAGCCACAGGAGATTATAAAACATTAAATTCTAGCTAGGCAGTGGTGGCTTATGCCTTTAATCCTCCAGCACTTGGGAGGAAGAGGTAGGTGGCTCTCTATGAGTCAAGGCCAGTTGGTTCTCAATACAAGTTCCAGGACAGAAAGGGTTACACAAAGAAGCCATGTCTCAAAAAAACAAAACAAAACAAAGAACAAACACAAAACCAAAAACCAAAAAAAAAAAGAAAAAAAAAGAAAAAGAAAACAATAAATTCCAAAGCTTTTAGATATGAGCATAAACAAGTATTACCTTTAATGACAATATTCTAAAGTTGAGCCACAAAAATATTCAACATAAGAATATTTTAGCTACACAATCGTATTTATTTTTATTTATTTATTTATTTTTCGAGACAGGATCTCTCTGTGTAGCTCCAGCTGTCCCAGAACTGTCTCTGTTCCACAGGTTGACCTCAAACTCAGAGATCCTCCTGCCTAGGCTTCCTGAGTGGGCATGTGCCACAACCACTCAGCTGCAAATTATGTTTTATAAGAGATTATAAACGTTTGTTTTATGACTTTAATCTTTCATCTAAGAAGTTTTTAGATTACATTTGGAAAACATGCAGACTGTGGACAGATGTTCAGTAGTGTATGTACTTAAGGCTGAATTCTATCTGTAGCAATAGTTATGATCAGTTACTAGTATTTGTATTTTATATGTTCTACTTGAGATCTATGAAAAACAGATAAGCATGTAGGCATTAGGTATTTTTTTCTTTAATTGGGAAAACATTCATATGAAAAAAGTGTTTTATTAATACATTTTAGATAAGCTTAGCCACCATTTAATTTCTTAAAAAATATTAAGCTGATTTTGATAGGGGGAATACTTGAAAAGCAATGATACAGTTTAGTTTGAACTAGCTCTCCAGCTGGGAATCCCTAATTTTATGTATCCTTTGCGATATTTCAGGATACCATCTCATTCTTAAGACTGTCACACAGGAAGCACAGAATCATAGATTGTTCAAGGTGGGAAGACCTTAGGGATAATTTTATCCCAGTTGATTACTGTGGCCTGGAGACACTAACAGAGCTGCAGGCCCAAGACTGTAGCAAAAAAACTGAACCTGAGCCGAGTGAAACTTTAGTCAGTAACTAAGAAATTGGAAGGAAATGTTAGGAAATGTGAGTGACACAGGCATAAATTCTAGGGCTGAATCTAGAAGAGGAAGGGCAGAAAAGTAAATTTTTTTTGTCATTGAAACTATGGGTAAAAGAGATTGAACAGATAAAATAACTGAAATTAGTAATTTTGTGGGTAATTTGTAGTAATATTTAATATATATTCCACAGTGCTTTAATGAAAAAGTATAGTTTAAATGATACAAATCTGCTACATAAAGTAACAGCTCTCAAAATGCATTTCTCTTTCAATTTTCTCTTCCCCTTTCCTCCCTGTTTTTAAGTATTTGCTTGGTTGTTTCTAGCAGAGTCTCATGTAGCTTAGGTGGCTGAGCATCAGATCACAGGTCTGCACCACTGCACCTAGCATTTCAAAGTGTCATTCCATAGGTACCGATTATCCAGTCGTGAAGAAGCCAATATCTATCAGCAAAAGTACTTGTGTAGAATTAGTTAGCAACACAGGAAAGTGTTGGTGTAGATTCCCTCTGTCCAGCATAGCCATCCTTGGCTGGCATCTCAGTCTAACTGCTACTGTACTCCATATATATGCAGGGCTTTGATTGATAATTTCAGAGTGCAGCCACTACCTACCTTAACATATTTTTCTTTTTCTTTTTCTTTTCTTTCTTTCTTTTTTTTTTTTTTTGAGACAGGGTTTCTCTGTGTAGCTTTGTGCCTTTCCTGGCCTCGAACTCACAGAGATCTGCCTGGCTCTGTCTCTGGAATGCTGGATTAAAGGCGTGCACCACCACCGCCTGGCTCTTTTTTTTTTTTTTTTTAGTAATTTTTTCCTTGTAGCATGAACGATGTCAAAATAACTGTGTAATATGTCCTCTTAAGTCATGGAATACTTTTTTTGGGAAAAATTTTATACCTTGAGGATAAACATACAGCCTTTGACCATTCACAATTAGCAACCATGTCAGGGCACAGTCATTGAGAACATCAGGTTATTTTCTGAACTAGAACTGCACAAAAAATATGATTTGGCAATCTCACTTTATTTTATTTTCTGGTCAGATAATCATAACAAAAATGAAATATTCTTGTATCATCACTGAATTAAGCATTTTCTTTATCTTAACTATTCTATTCATTAAAATGAGAACATCTAAGCCTAAGTAATTTACTAAGCACTTCCTGTTTCCCTCACAACTGTTGTCTCCTCACCCGGCCCTTACTCAGCTCACATTTTCTAATCTTAGCAAATCATGAAAAAGGGACTGTGAAGTGTAACCCCAAAGGGACAGAGGAAGGAAGGGGATAAAAGATGAGGGACAGAGCCACAGCACCTGGAAGACAGACAAGGTACCATCATGGCTGGGACACCAGTTATCCAGCTCACACTACAGATCCGAAGTGTTGTTTTCATCCTTAACTACATATGGAGAAATTTGTGTTTTATAAAATGAAGGAATTGGCAATGTCAGGGCAGATGAGACTGCCTGTGTTATCATTTAAAAATAACTTCTGTTGTTTTCTTCTCATTAGAGAGTTATTTTTAAAGGAAACTGTCAGAGAGATCCAAATCAAAGAAGTCTGGTTGGCATTTGAGCTTTACCAAGGCCATGGCAAGTCTTGTTTCCAGGTATGCTGGCTCAAAAGAACTCTTATTTCCATTGATGGGGTGGATCTTTTCTTCTGGAAAATTACAAGACTACATTAAAACAAAGAATAAGGTATTAAAAGGTGGTTGCTGAATAGGCAACTCTCACTTTCTTTTAAATTTTTTTCTAATTTAGTTGAGTAAAAATAGTTCATAGACTATGATGATATAGTGAAGGACTTAATTATATGAAAACTGGAGCTCATAGCTACTGTGATTGTCTCTAGGCATTGTAAAATCTTATTAGTGGAGAACATTACAGTAATGATCTTGTGCGTGGTCTGTACATTGGTTTTTAAAATGACCTAGCATCAGAATACAAAGTCTTCCAAAATTCCTTCTCAAAGCTGTTTTCGTAGAAGAGAGAAGGGATGTGAGAGGGTAGTGGGTGGTGAAAATCCAGTATGTATATACAGATGACATTATTGGAGAAAAATAAAATGCTATCTAAATCTAAACATTTATCCTATTAGGTAATTCTGTTCTGTTACATTTTGTTAGCAGGAATGTGCATAGGCAGCAAATTAGTCATTAATGGAGCAGCATAGAGCAGCAAAATTTTGATTTTAGGAGTATAGACAACCATAAATCAAAAAAGATGACATTCTCTGCATGGTGCAGCTTGGTGTATAAATAGCCTTACATCAAGTCAGTACAACTTTCCACTACTAGGTACCTACCATATCAGAACATTCTAGATAAGTCTAAAAGTTGTGGATGAAAAATTAGAGCATTCACCGGTATAATGAGTTACATAGCCAAACCAAAGAAGTTCAGGATCCTCTGTGCACAGTGATTCATTGTGAGTAGTCAAGCATCAAGACAGGGAAAATGAAAGTGCACTTCACAAAGCATTGAGTGTAACATAGAAAGCAAATACAATGTCAGAGCACTTCACACCAAGAAATACTTGAAACACCAATCTCAACGTTTATTCACTTATTTATTTATTTATTTATTTATTTATTTGCAATGTATTTTTTATTTAAATATTTTTAAATTCATTTTACATACCAACCACAGATCCCCTTCTGATCCCTCCTCCCTCTGCCCCTACCCTGGCCTAACCCCTTTCATCACCTCCTCCTAAAGGGTGACTTCTCTCATGGAGGGGACAGGAAAGCTTGGTACATTTAGTCGAGGCAGGACCAAGCCCCTCCCCCTTGCATCAAGGGTGAGCAAGGTGTCTGATCACAGGTAACGTGATCCAGAAAGCCAGCTCATGTACCTCGGATAGATCCTGATCACTCTGCCAGGGGCCCCTCAAACAGACCCAGCTACATAACTGTCTCCTCTATGCAGAGGGTCTAGTCTGGTCTCATGCAGGTTTCACACTTGTTGGTCTAAAGTTTGTGAGTTCCTATGAGTGTGATTCAGTTGTTTGTGTAGATTTCCACATCATGATCTTGATCCCCCTTGCTCCTATAATCCTTCTCCCCTCTCTTTGTCTGGACTCCCAGAGCTCAGTCTGGTGCTTTGTTGTGGATCTCTGCACTTGCTTCCATCAATTACTGGGTGAAGGCTCTATAAGGACAGTTAGTTAGGGTATTCACCAATTTGATTACCAGGGTAAGCCAGTTAAGGCACCCTCACCATTGTTGTTCTCCCCTTTATTGCCTCTCCATCCCCAGTTACTGATGGAGATCTCTGTTTCCCCTTCTCATGGTGATCTGTATGTCCCTCTTTGGGTCTTCCTTGTTAGTTAGCTTCTCTGGAGTTATGGGTTGTAGTATGATTATCCTTTGCTTTACTATCCACTTATGAGTGAGTACATATTATGTTTGTCTTTCTGAGTCCGGGGTACCTCACTCAGGATGATATTCTCTAGTTCCATCCATTTGCCTGAAAATTTCATGACGTCAATGTTTTTTTTTTAGCTGAGTAATACTCCATTTTGTATATGTACCACATTTTCTTTATCCATCTTCGTTGAGGGCATCTAGGCTGCTTCCAGGTTCTGGCTATTATGAATAATGCTACTGTGAATAGTTACTATCAAACACATCTTCAAAATGTGATGGACACTTTCCAACAATATCATGAAACACATGCTGAAGTAGGGGGAAGGGCTTAAAGCATTCCTACTAAAATAAGAAGCAAGGCAAAGTTCCTACTATCTTTACTCTATTCAAAATGGTGCTTGAAATCTAGCCAAAGCAAATAAAACAAAAAGAGAGAGGATGTGGGTATGAAAAGAAGCTAGACTATCCCTGTGTGCAGATGTGGTTCTAGAGAGAGAAGACCCAAGACTCCATTTGAAAATCTTAGATCTGATAAACACTTTCAGTGAGGTGCAGGATAGAAAACTAATCTACAGCCATCAGTAGGCTGCCTGTAGACAGACAATGTGCAAATAAAATCACAAAACAACCCCATTCTCAGTTGACTTAGAAAAAAACAAACCCTTGCAATAAACCTAATCAAGGAAAAGATCCTTTACAGTGAAAATTTAAAACACTGAAAAAAAAATCGAAGAGGACACTAGAAGAAGAAATCCCTGTATGCTCATGGATTGCTTTGGAGTCCATCGACAAAGGAATGGAGAAGGAAAAGGAGGGATATGCACACACTGGATTTTTTCTCAGCTATAAAGAATGAAGCAACGTTTTCCAAGGTTTGACTACAACTGGAGACAGTTGTGTTGAGTGAGTGAAGTCAGTCTTAGAAAGACAAATAATGTGTTCTCTCTCATTTGTGGTTCCTAGATTTTATGCAGATATACAAAATCATGTATGTATACATGACAGAAAAACAGAAGTGACACCATCTAGAGGAATAAAGGAGACCAATGGGAGGGGCAATAAAATGGATAAGAGGGCAGCATATAGGAGCAACAGGGAGACTAAACTCATATTTTACTACATACTGATACAAAGGTGTCTTATGTAAGTCAGAACAATGTACAATGAAAATGTGTCCATGAAACACACACACACACACACACACACACACACACACACACACACACACACCAACGCTCCAAGAGCCATTTAGAATACTTGTTTACTTTCATGTATGTGTACTGTATTATATGATTTTGTTCCTTCCCTTTCTTCCCTCCATCCCTCCTTAGTTTGCACTCTACTCCCTCTCAAATTCATGAGTTTTTTCTTTAATTATTATTGTTACATATATATATTGTATATATATATATATAAAATGAATATAAATATACAACCTGCTGAGTCCATTTAGTTCCAGAAACCATTTTCTCACTGGCCCTGTCCTTGGAGGCTAGCTCTGTATACTCATATGCATCTAAGTCTACATTGTAGTGTTCTTTTTTTCTTGAGATAGAATTTCTGTCACTATATAGCCCAGGCTGGCCTGAAATTTGTGATCTCTGTCTTCAATAGTACTAGGATTATAGGATGTCTGCAGGCATGGCACAATGATGTCTTCTGTGGCAGAGCTCAGCTTCCTTTTCCAACAAAATCTGCTCTTTACTCATATCCACTTTTACATTCCCACATTCCTATCAAACTTCTCAGAATGGAAGTTTTCAGAGAAGGTCCTGACTCACTTTTTGGAGTTCTGCACATGGTTGTGAATTGTCTTATCTCCAAATGGTTCTGGGTTCTCCATCTCCACAGTATCCCAGGTGAATGTGGTCATTAACTCTCTTGCAGTGTCTTTATTTACCTGATGGAATCTAACCACAGAGAGCATGTTACTAAGTTCTCCTGTTTTTAAAAATCTTCATCTACTTTGACAGTCAAGGGGTGAGGAGTTTGGTGTCACTTTAGTCAATTTCTCCGAATCTTTACCCTTCAATTGCTCTAGTTCTGACAGGCCACTATTCACCACACTGTGCATCACCTTCACAGGCATATATTTAAGTGATTAAGTCCCTGCCCAAAGTGTAAAAAATAAATAAAAGCAATGCTGGACCCTGTTGTCAATGATGTCCCACCTACTGCAGTCATTCTTGTCAGTTAGTACTGTTCAAACTGCTTGTCAATGTCATTATCTTAAAACAATGTCTGCTCTTGATAGTATCAAAACACCACTGTTAAATGTGTCTGTCACATAAGTACAGCTGAAGGACCCCACCCACAGTTCCATACTTAAGGGTAGAGTCATAACCTAGTGGTAGAGCACTTGCCCGGCATGGCATGAGACCCTGCATTTGATACCCAGCACTACACAGACCCAAAGAACCTCAGCCGTTGAGTTACATTTGGGCTGTTCTTGAACTTTTCTAGAGGCACCGGTGTTTAGGAACAGGCGGTTTATGAGGATCAGCATTCTAAGCCAGACCTGTCAATTGTGAACTCAGAACTTTCCGCCACTGCTTTCCTAGGAAACTGATCAGAATGATTTGCCAATCTAAGAGCCAGGAGTTTCTGGATTTATCCACTGAGTTGGCTGTTACTTAAACACCTTTCATGGCATGCCTTCCATCAGCTCTATCTGCTGATGTGCTGGAAATCAGTGCCTAGTACTGATGGGATCCACCTGTCTAAGGTGAGATTTTTTTTTTGTGATATAAACTTCTTTATCTCCAGGAAATCTTTGCACATAATCTGTATTTCTCAATAATTCAAGTGATATTTTGGGAGAATTGAAGCCTTACTATTGGCAATGATGAGGGACAATTAATGTTTGAGTTATAATGTATTTGCATAGAAAACGATATAAACTCAAATATCTTGGACATTTTTGACTTTTATTAAAATGTATTTTCATAACTGAATGAGAAATTAATTTGCTTATGTTTCAGTAGTAGAGTTTTATGCATAATGATCTTCCATTTTACTTACTTTATTTTTTTTAAAGGCATTTCTAGCCTTTCAGACTAGGTGAGATCTGCATATATATACTGAATTATAGAAAAAGACTGAGAACATGTTTTGTGTCCCTTATTTTCTTCCAAATTTAGTCAAATTTCCTATATTTTAGAATGGATACAGGTAATATCACTACTTTTAGAAACTATGTGGTAAAGTCCTGAGGACATTATTAGATATTGTTGTCTTATTTTCCTGGACACATTATATTTCCAAGAAGAGGTCCAGAAGTACCATAGGATCATGGGGGAAGAAACGTGTAGGCTGGACCAAGCTTGGTAGACGGAAGGCAAGGCTGCCTTGAAAGAATTTATGAGAGGTTTTAGAAATCAGGAGGAGGGAGGAAGGGAGGGGGAGAGAGAGAGAGAGAGAGAGAGAGAGAGAGAGAGAGAGAGAGAGAGGAGAGAGAGAGCTGTTTTAAGGTTATAATGGGTGACAAGGAAGTAAAAAAAATTCCAAAGAGATAATCCATCTCCTTCAATCCATTCTATCAAAATCAGTGAAAGCAAAACAAAACAACAAACATCCAACAAGACAATGGGAAACAGGACCAAAGGACTGAAGCTCAGGGTTAATTCCTAGTCATATTGGGTTTCAACAGGAGTGGGTTTTTTTTTTTCTTTTTTTCCACTTCTAAATGATGAGCACACAATTACACTTTCAAACAAAGAATTTTCTCAACTACTCTCTATTTTTGAAGTCTCCACAAGCATGAGGAAACACTTAAAAATCATCTCAGCTAATTTTCTATTTACTCAGAACTAGATTCTCTAAACCATATTTAAAACTGTTTAAATTTTGCATTTATGTCATGCCAAACTCTTCTGTGACAGACTAACCAGAGAGTTTAAAACTTGAATAATAGGAACATTTAGAAATAACTAACGATTATGTGCTTCATTCCTCTCAGTGTAGAATATCCATGCAGAATTAATGGCAGGATTTTCAAAAGTAAGTATGAATTCTTTTTTTACCAAATGCAAGCGTTTCTTATCAGTTGAGCTGAAATTTAAGCATAGAGATAGTGGAAAGAATTAAGCCCTTTCATTCTCTGCTGCTAATGATTAATTAGGATATGCACATGTAAAACATTGAATTAATACAGTGATGAAAAGATTCAGTTGTTATTCATTTGTATTTTAAATTTATTGGAGCTTCATCAGTCAGTAATAAACTTAAGCTCCTAGTCCATTATAAATTTGATTTTTTTTTTTAGACTTTGGTATTTATGATTAGACTACAATATAAATGCAAATTAGATATGCAGATAATTTTTCTACTCAATTATCAACCCATAAAAATATATACATATACATAGTATATGTGTGTGTAAAAAGCCTGAATTTGTGAATTAGCAATACAAATATATTCAAGGACTTAAGTAATACATACTTCCTCATGCTCCAGACTCTCACTAGAACAGAGCAAGCATGACTACTGACTTCAAATAAATAGTGACTACTCTTTCTAGTAAGTTTAAAGAGAAATTCATAATTTGTCAAGAAACAATAGCTTCTTTCTGTAGTTTCTTTATTTTCTAGTTTTTGCTCAACCTCCCACTCCCGAGGAATTATTTCTTTTACATTTTGTTCATCTGTGTCTTCAGAAACTAATGATTATTTCATTTCAGGATGGCTTTGAATCATAAAACAGCAAGAAAACACTTGTTCCTTCTCCTCCATTATTTGTGTTTGATATCACCTGCATTTGGTCATATAATTAACACACTGTCCTGAATATGAGGATATGAAATGAGGTCATAGAAAGTCAATTCTTTCAATTGTCTAACTAGATATGAAAAAAAGAATGCTTTTCTGGCCACTCAGTGGTCTCTGTACATCTAGGTACCATGGAACAATTTGGATGACTATCTTGACAAACTCATTTTTCGAGGTAAGACAACTGATCTACTACTAATTATCTTTCTATTGTGTCAGATGAAGTATGTCACAGTGGCAAAGACCATCATCACTGTCATTTAGGTGTGTGTTCTTCTACTGTCTCTTCTAAAAAAAAATCCCAGAAAGAGATTCACATCAGATGAAAAATTTCCATGCAGACCTGTTTCACACACAGCCAGAGCTGGGATGGTGACACACAACTTATAAACATGCTTCATGATTATTATTGCTCTGGCTTTTCTCAGTTGACATTTGAGGAATGTGGGCTTATGGAGATTCTAATTTTGAAAGGATGAGAAAGACATGGAAACCCTATAATTAGTACCCCCTCCTATGTTAAATTCTTTATTATCAAAAGATAAAAGCATATTTGGAATAAGAATATATGCAATTCAGTTCTTAGCTTTTAAAATACATCATGTTTCCATGCAAAGGCCCAAACCAAAAATGTTCAAATGGAGATGCAGTAACACAGTAAGAACGAGAGTTGTGAACAGTTAAACGCTTATGTAAAATTTGATGTTTTACATAACTTTAATGAATTGACAAAGTCTTCTGGGAAACAGCCCCAGATGGCAAACACACGCAAGGGATTTGGTCAAACAACTTTTTGGCAAAGATTGTATGATTTTGTAATTGGGAAGGAACCAATGAAATGAGAGCTGAGTCTGGTTAATATCTGCAGTTATTGGTTAAAGAAGTATATTAGAGCAGGTTTCCCTCCACACATCTCACCTTTCTATCAACCCCACAAGCCTCTGGCACAATGAAGTGGTGACTTCCTCCTCCTCCTCTTTGTCTCCGGCTCTGCTTTTTCCAGGGGTGTGTTTCGTCGAGATGCACGTAAGAATTTTATTTTTTTACTGCTCTACTTTTATCTTAGTTTCCTAGTAATGGAAGCCCTGCCTTTTGAGAGAGTTGAGGTTTCCTTCAGTGCTTATTTCTAGACTTTGATTATTTTTTTCATCTGAGAACCATTGTGTGGTTATATTATTAATACATCTTAGACACCTTAGGTGACTATAATGTGGGATTTTTTTTAAAGTTTTGTTTTACATTTCTTTTAATTTTGAAGACATGCTAGGCTGAGTGACTTAAGCTATACTGAATACAGCTGAGGCTAGAATCTTCACTGTCTTGAAGGCCTGTTTACTCTAAACATGCTATACTAAAACCTAAACGTGTGTGTTGTTAATTTTATGACGGAGCTTCCATTTGTATTTACTTTCATTTCAGATTGTCTTAGTAGATCCTTAGATACATGACAAAAGCATTGACTCAGGTTTGAATGTAAAACTATAAACACTTAGTTTTAAAAGTAATATTCTGGTATGCAAGGTATTGGTGAAATTATTAGGCCACTCCACGTAGTTAAAAGGGAGGTTATTTAGTGCATAACTTACAAATGAAGGGATAGGTAGGTTACAGGGTCTGGGAAGACGTAGCACAGTCTGGCAGTGTTCTCTGAAGAACTCTGCTCGGTCTACCTCTAGAGTCCAGGGTCCAGAACCAAGAGAGCTGGCACATCTGGATCTTGGGTCTTCAGGGTCCTCTCTTGGCCCGCCCTGTAGGCATGACAGTTACCAAAGACTCAATGGGGTTGGAACTTCCAGATCAAAGCTGGAATGGCTACCCACTACAAAAGGGTTAGTTTCTTTAAATGTAGAAGGAAGGAGTCATTGGCAGATTCATTTTATTTTTGTAAGAATCAGAGGCCAGTGTCTTAAAGTAAAGGAATAGCTTAAGTGTGGAAAGAAGTATGAAAAGCAGCATTATAATCAGTTATTGTTGTCAATCTTTAAAAATATGTTTTGTTGGTTTTTGTCTTCCTGTTCCCACAGACAAGAGTGAGATTGCTCATCGGTTTAATGATTTGGAGAACAATATTTCAAAGGCCTGTAATGTTAAAATGTTGAAAGTCAATTTACTGTTTCTGGTAATATCACTTCCATTTGGTAAATTGCCTTTTTCCCACCTTGAGCATGCAAAATCGCTAGGCAGCTCTGTCCAACAGAACTGTCTCTGTTGGAGGAGAAAGTGTGGACCTGTGCCTGAGCAACATGGCAGCCAGAGACACATGGTTATTGGCACTTGAAACATGGCAAGGTACAATGAGGAGTATACATTAACTTTTAGTTTAATATATCTATCCACTTGGGCTAATGGCTGCTTTACTGGAGAATGAGATTCTGGAGCCCACATTAAACTTGTGAAGAATGGAATCTTAGTTTTGCTTCTAGAAAGGTCTATGATATATAGCTCCTTGAGAGGCTAACTTGATAATTCTTCTTTACACAATAAACCCCACGTTATTTTGAGAAGATTATTTTGTCTTTGTAGTACAAGGACTCACACTTGTGAAACAAGTGATCTATAATAAAGTCACATCCCCAACCTCCAAAATGTTTTAATATAGTGAAAATGAGAAGTTTATGTTTAAAAGGTCAATAGTGTCATATACCCTGATTAACAGAGTATATGGATTAGAAGAGAAATAACTCAAAGGACTTTCATAATGTCTAGCCTTGACAATGAAATGTATTTAGAACATAGTTTGCTTGTTTGTCCCATGTTCATAAATCTACTGACACACATATGTGTCTATACTTAAGCATGGTAGGAATCCATGCTCTTTTTGCTTGGAAAGGCACCTCTTCCTGGTTATGTCTCAGAGAACAGCTGACAGGAATAGGCTTTCTAGATAGTTGTAAGAAAGATAGACAAAATATAGATGGTATACACGTACACAATTTGCTGTTTAGGAAAGCCAACTACTTCATAGTAAAGTTTTATTTCTATCTGTATTTAGAGTCCTGGTTACCCTTGCCAGCATCTCCAGAAATGCCCATATGAAGAACATGTGAAATTAGTGAATGAAATAACTGAATTTGCAAAAACATGTGTTGCTGATGAGTCTGCTGCAAACTGTGACAAATCAATTGTAAGTACATCTGATTTTGAGGATCCTTTTGCCTCTTTTATGTAATTCCGAGTGTTTCAAGGGAAAACAACTACTTTCTCTCCACATCTTAAGGCCTAGGAACACTCTGGAAAAGGGACAGAATGATTGTTTAGAGCCAGAGAACAGGATTTTGCTATGAGATTGTCTCCTAGTAATGTCACAAGCTAGACTCAAAAATCCCACCAACATGACTGGCAAATGTGACCTTAACAGTGACAGCACAATAGACGTGCCAGGGTGCATGAAAGACCACAAGGCCTCAATCCTACACAAAGAACTTCAGGCAAACAAGGAATGCCAAGAGCAGAAGAAATTGGCTTCTGCAGGGAAGAGAGAACCAATTGGTTAGTTCCAATACTATGGTCAGCCCTGAAAACATGCGTACAAGTAACATTATACAGAGCAACAGGCTCTATTTAGAAATCTATCTATCTATCTATCTATCTATCTATCTATCTATCTATCTATCTATCTATGTAACATAATTAATGAGAGATGAGGTCATAGATCTGAAAGAGAATAAGGGAGCATATGTGGGCAGGTGTGGAGGAGAAAAGGAAGAAGAAATGAATGTAATTATAAAGTAATTTCAAATAAGAAAAGAAGTGATAAAAATTATTAAATGATCAAAGTTGCAAGTCAGTGGAGACATTCTAGCCATGCTCACAAGTTAAAAATTCTTGGAAGCTACAGATAGCAATTATATATTTTAATGGCAATTTGTTATTTGTACAGTTTTTTTTCCAAGCTCTAAAATCTGATTTCTGTTCACAGAGGCAAATAGGAATAGTATGCTTTTATGTATTGATTATTTTTTTTTTTTGTGGTGAGAGCCCTCTACCCTATCACTGTAGTTGACAAATAACTACAATACCATCAAGCACATCTGTGGAATTTGTCTTGCTATAACTGAGAGGCTATGCCAGAATGATCAGTAACTGAGTTCCTCCTCTCTCTGTCAGCTATCACACTCCTTTTGGATTCTGTGAATTGGACTGTTTTAGGTATCTTATCTGAGTGGAATTACACAGAATGTATCTTTCTATGACTGCTTATTACACTTACCAACATGTCCTCCAGGTTGCCCATGTTGGTGCCAGTTGCAGAATGTTCCTCTTCTAAAGGCTGAGAGTAATCCCTAGTGTATATACACACACTATTACCTCTCCACCCACATTTTCTTTATCCTTTCATCTACTGGTGGCTGTTTAGGTTGTTTTATACATTTTGATTATTACAGGCAATTCTACAGTAGCCTTGGAGGGCTAATGTTTTCTTGACATAATGGTACTATGCTCATCTTCAGAATGCATCAGTTGATTTCTATGCAATTTGGTTACTTGGATAAAATTATAGTATAGTTCTTTATTTTTTTTTTAGGGACATGAATATTTTATACATAGTTAAAAAGTGGGTTTTCAGTCATTTAGAAGAAGTTCTGCTCTTTATGTGTAGGACTTCAAAACCTGAGGCCTGAGCTTCTCTGACTGATTAATTTATAGGCAAAGCCTTTCTTCAAATGTATCTCTAGGCCCTTTCTTTTTGCTTTCTTCTGGAAACCTTTTCCTCTCATTGCAGAGTTAGTGATTCACGCAAAATATTACAGTTCTACCTTGATATTCCTAAAAGTACATGTTAGAAAGTTCATAATTCTGTTTAGATCAGTAAAATTTCCATGTATTTAAATGACTTGTAATAAAAATTAATGAGGAAGGGAAGGATTATTTAACAAATGAAGTCCTTTGGATGGGCGTTGTTTCTAGAATAAAGAGGATATCTGCATTTTAATGCAGTTATTATTTATAGTAGATTGTGTTATTCCTCAGTTTGACAGGAAACCTACCAAAACCTTGGGCTTCTTCAAAAGGAGCAGATCACATGAGAAGTTGTGTGAATACGCTGCTCCTGAGCATGAATTCACAAGCTCCCTCAAGTCCTAGCTTCCACTGATTTTATTTTTTTTATTATAGTGACTTTTCTTCTAGCTTTTAGTGCCAGATAGAAAACATGTAAGGCAACATTCCTTAAGGCCATTAACTATTTGTTTCTCTGTTTCATTCACCAAATACAATATTGTGCACTTGGCTATTATGAAAATTACCCCAAAATAGACCAGCGAGAGGAAAATATCTGGATTTCATATGATTTTCTTTTGCTTCAGAGTTCAAAAAAATTATATCATTAACAAAATTTCATACTTAAATTTATTTAAGTGGTATACAAAAACATAAAATTGTATATATTTCAAGGTGTCATGTGATGTTTCAGTATAGGCACATATCATCTATATACCTACACTCGGGGTACTTACTTTCTTAATCAAGTTTTATCTGCACATTCAGTTTTTTACATTGCTCTTTGGTTATAGAGAAAGTCAGGTACGGGCAGGAATTTGACACCTTCTGTTTCCCACTTAGCAAACTCTTTTTGGAGACAAGCTATGTTCCTTCCAAGTCTTCGTGAAACCTACGGTGAACTGGCTGACTGCTGTACGAAACAAGAACCCGAAAGAAACGAGTGTTTCGTGCAGCACAGGATGACAACCCCAACCTGCCCCCCTTTGTGAGGCCAGAGGCTGAGGCCATGTGCACCTCCTTTCAGGAAAACGCTGCCTCATTTATGGGACAGTAAGTAAACAGATATCTATGTTTTAAATTAAAAACTGAGCAATAGCTCTGCCAGGAACACTTACACTAGTAGTCATCAAAACCCCAAATATCCAACTTCAAGACTGGGAAGGTTTTACCTTGAAGTGATTTTTAAAAATATAATATTTGATAGCATAAAAGTATGCACAATGATAATACAACAAAACAAGGATATTTTTGATCCTGAAAACAGATATATGCCCGTGGGAAAAATCTGAGATTGAGAAGTTGTAAAGTATTCTGAAGTGGTGTGTGTGTGTGTGTGTGTGTGTGTGTGTGTTGTGTGTATGTGTGTGTGTGTGTGTGTGTGTGTGTGTGTGTGTGTGTGTGTAGTGTTCATGTTCTGGATCAATTTCATTTTAGTCAGCAATGTTACATCACCCAAATTTAATTACTGACTGAAAATATACACATGTGAATATTTGCACACATACACAAATTTAATCTGCCTTCTCTCACTTGAGAACAACAGAGACAGACCATCACTCATGGCCACAATGAGTAAACTTGGTCAATTACAAATCTTTGGTTTGGGTTGAGTGATCATTTCTGTAGTGTTATGTGCTGTGGGAAATGATTGCCTGCTTTCTTCTTTTTCCATAACTCAGCTATTTGTACGAAGTTGGCAGAAGACATCCTTACTTCTATGGCCCAGAGCTCCTTTACTATGCTGAGAAGTACAATGCCATCATGACTGAGTGCTGTGCAGAAGCTGACAAAGCTGCCTGCTTGACACCAAAGGTGACCCTTGGGGAGATGGGGACAGAACTGCTCTGTATACCAAACCCAGAGATTTGACCGTCTTACGGTTGACTTAGAAATCTGAATCTCTGAATGAGACTTCTCTATGTCATTAGAAAACCTTCTTCCCTCTTACGTTACCAATGGCTTTTAGTCCTAATACCTTTCTTCCTTCTGAGATTTAGCAGTGATGGTCTAGAGAGGGAATTCTTGGATGCGTGTTTACTTGTCTTCCCACTCTTTTATGGTGGTGACTTCTGGAGTGTAATAGCGTTTGTCACACTGACAGCAAGGGCTAGTTCTTTTTTTTTTTTTCCTTTTTATTTTTTAGTCCTTCCTTGAGGCATTTTAATGGAGATAAAATTCAAAGCAGTGCTTTTTACTGAGGATAGATGTTGGAGTCCATTCCTTTCTTCATCAATATTTATTATGTGAATCATTTGTTTTTTTTAGGTACTTACTCATTTTATGAAAGGTGATGAAATAGGGACTTAGATGAATTAGTCACACAATTAAAAAGTCACTACAGGTATATATATATATATATATATATATATATATATATATATATATTCCCTGGGTACATATCAGGACCTTGCCCCTGGAAATATCTCTATACTGCTTTTAAGTATCTAGAATCCTCCACTATGACCAGACTGATTTTTGTTCCCTTAGGTATCAAAATAATCATATGTCAAAAGGAGTACTTGTGAATTCAGGTGTAAATTATTTTTTAAATTTTTTATTTGGATGGAAGTGCAACTCAGTAGCAGAGCCCTTGCCTAACACACACAAGGTCCTGATTTCAACTCCCCACCCAAACAAGTTATTTTGACATAGCATGTCTGAAGTTTTGAAGGTGTGTTGTGTGTGTGTGCGCGCGTGCAAGTGTGTTTGTGTGTGTAGAAATTGCCTTTTCCAAATTTTTTCAACTGGATTTCTTTTTGTAGCTTGATGCTCTGAAGGAGAAAGCGTTGTCTTCATCTGTCCAGCAGAGACTTAAGTGCTCCAGTATTCAGAAATATGGAGAGCGAGCTTTCAAAGCATGGTACATGTTTTTTATATCACAGTTCACATCTTGATAATGATAAATGTCCAATTTACAAGATTGTGCATTTATAACATACTTCACAAAAGGTTGATAGAGGTGAAATCAGAATAACCATAATAATTTGACAATTTTGTCTCAGTGTTTTTGTTTTAAATTGTCAAAGAACTTAGAAGGCTTGTTTTTTGTCTAACAGAAGACAGGTATTTAAATCCCATTTGTTTATCAAGACTAGGAATCTCATTTTAAAAGATTAAAAACATACAGTCGCAGTCAATGTAATTAATTTACTTAATTTATTTCCCTCAATCAGAAATTGACTGTTTAATGTCTGCATAATAGAATTCAGCCATTAACCAAGTTGGAGTTATTACTTTGACTTTTCTTACAACTCCAATTCTGTCCCTAATCTCATGTGTTTGCTCCACCCTCTCTTGCTTTTATGTTATGTAGCTGAGTCTGGGAGCATCCTTTAATATATAAGTCAAGAAAAATGTGCCTGCCCCTTTAGCACCTCTCCTGTTTGTCAATAATGAATCAACCCAACAGGAGAGAAAATGGAGATGACAGACACTGTGCATGTTCTCTAGAGACTGTCAGCAGGAATTGTCCTCACTAAGTTGTTCCTGCTATCCAAATTCTTAAAGCCAATCAGATCAATACATATAGCAACTCCAACATGAAACAACACACTGTTACATGGGCTATGGTTGGTTCTTGCAAATAAGTTTCTTTATCAGAGCTATAGAATTGAAAATTATTTTTGAAATAACGAATATCTTGGCTTTTTACATCTTGCCATAGAGCTTAGAGGCTGTCTGCTGGAACAGTTTCTTGGCAGAAGGATCCATGATAAAAACTCTCTAATTCTCTAGAAGTTCGAGAATTTTTTCCCTCCACAGACATTTAGAATTCAGAAAGGTATGTCTTAATTAAGACAAAAGATGATGAATCTTCATTTCCAGATAAGAAAACACTGTCATGTCATTATGTAATTTAACTTCATGGATCTTTTAATTTAGTGTGTTGTAACACTTTAAAATCTAAAGCCTACTTGTGGTCACATTGCTAAGATGTGACCAACCCAGAGACAGAAGCCAGGTGAGGACTCAAAACTTGATGCCCCTCAGACAGCCACCCCTTTTAGGAATTCCTCTTTGATTTTAATTTTATGAGGCATTAGCTTCCCACACACCACCACATTCTTTCAGTAGATAATTCTGCCAAAGGAAATGTAACTATTAACTATTGTGTCAGAACTAGCATTGCAAGAAAGAGTGAATTTTTATAATTTTCTTCATTTCAGTTTTGAATTTCCTTGTTATAAATGGTATCTTTTCACTGCTTACAAACACAACATGATAATAATTCTTTGATGGGGAAATTTTCTTTTTAGGGCAGTTGCTCGTATGAGCCAGAAATTCCCCAACGCTGACTTCACAGAAATTAGCAAATTGGCAACAGACCTTACCAAAATCACCCAGGAGTGCTGCCATGGCGACCTGCTTGAATGCGCAGACGACAGGGTAAAGAGTTGTTGCATGCTCACAGTCACTGAGTGGATGTGTTTGCCTGCATCGGTGAACACTGATGGTGGTTGACATGGTCTCTGGGCTCTCCTTTATTCCACCAAGTTTCCTTGTTTTGTGGCACTTTCCAGTAACAAACAAACAAACAAACAAAAAAACAGAACAAAACAGAACAGTTTTCTGAATTGTTACATGACCCAAAACTCCTCTGTTCAGCCACATTCTGAGGAGGCTTAAAGGGAAAGAGAACAGTTACAAATGTAGATTTCTAAGATGTTTTGGGAGAGAAGCAGGGCTGGAGACCCCACAGATTGGAGAGGCTTTTAAAGAATGACGCCCTAATACCTTCCATAGTCTTTCCCCTAATTAACTGTGTGTGAAGTACATAAATATTTGCTGTGACCTCACTTTCTCCAAAGTTGTACTATTATCTCTTTCATTTCCCCCTTAAAAAGATTAAAAATATAACCAAATCTTCTTCTGCTATGATAACCCTGGAAAACTTAAGATTGATATGTTATGTATGTAAGCAGGGCCCGTAATCCTGCTCATTACTCATTATTTAATTATGCCTCATATTTTAACAAGTTATTTAGTTTTAAAATATGTACCTTGATTTTGGGAGAATACTTGGAAAAATAGCACTAAATTTTGTGGAAAAAACAACCTGAAGTCTCTCAGTCATAGAAACATAAAGTTAATAAACCATCAAAGCTAATCAATTTAAATAAATAAATAAACAACTTGTTCCTGAACAGTCTCTCTTGAATCTTTGAGTCACAGCATCTTGAGTCTGCAGGCTCTGAAGCACTGTGTGGGTGGGAATGTGTTGCAGAAGCCACTTTGGTTGTGTATGGTCTAGAGCAGGATGAATATGATTTACCCAGGTAACAAAGGTGTACAGAAAAAATGTAGCAAAGATAACTTCTCTAAACATTTATTTTTCTTTCTCACAGGCTGAGCTTGCCAAGTACATGTGTGAAAACCAAGCATCTATCTCTAGCAAACTGCAGGCTTGCTGTGACAAACCAGTGTTGCAGAAATCCCACTGCCTTGCTGAGGTGGAGAATGATGACATGCCTACTGATCTGCCTTCATTGGCTGCTGATTTTGTTGAGGATAGCGAAGTGTGCAAGAACTATGCTGAGGCCAAAGACATCTTCCTGGGCAAGTGAGTATTTGCCTTTCCTTTCATAGATTTTGTTTTGTTTTTGAGACAGGGTCTCACTGTGCTTGTAGCTCTGACTCTCCTGGAACTCACTATGTAGACCAGGCTAGACTCCCAAGTGATGGGATTAAAAGCATGTGCCAAGATGCCCAGGTCCTTTCATAGTTTTGGCAGAGTTGAATAAATTAGGAAGCTACATCAAGCTTTCTTTGGAGTTACCATGACTTCTGTGGCTCCCAGGAAATTTGTTCACCCTTGTCATTCTCAGCCTTTAAAATTTACCTGAAAAGTATGTTAAGTAATTTAAAATATTGTTATGAAATCATCCATGCATTTAGCATAAACTCAATGCTCCTTACTTCACAGGGATATTTCTGGAAGTCTTTAGAAATATTCCATGAGTATATAAATTGTATTTATCACTTAATAATTCTTATAAGCATATTTCTTATCTAATGCATTTGAACATATTATGTATTATTTACTATCTCCTTACCTGTCCACCTATATCTATCTATCTGTGTAATTACAGGAAGGATATCTATCATCTATCTATCTATCTATCTATCTATCTATCTATCTATCTATCTATCATCTATCTAAACTAGTGTCATATGGATATTTATGTATATAAAACACAAACATATACATATAAACATCAATATGATACTAGCTATTTAATATTTGTTTGAAAAGACCAGAATGTCTCAGTGTAGCGAGACAGGATACAATTAATAACAAATGACTTATGTTTCCAGTAACTGCTAGAATTAATTATATAATTTTATTATTAGATTATGATTGTACCCTATGCACTAGATAGTACTTAATAAAAGATTTTACTTAAATGTAGAAGAAAAAGGAACTTTCAGCATTGTCTCTATTTACCCATTTGCTGACGTACTTTGTAGACATAATTCAAAACAAACTAGATATACAGTAAAAATAACTATGAATCAAGCATTTAATATGCATCAGTCTCTGTGTGCTTTGACAGAGTGTGCCATGTATTTATCCCAACCTACCTTGTATGAGAGATGCTATCCTTCTTTCCCTTCTATATGGAGGAGGTTAATGCACTGATAGTGTTAATAAGTTGCCCCTGCAGAACAGTAAAATACATTGTGGTGGGAAAGCTGAACCTGGGAAGAGTTATATCTGGTCCCAAGTTCTTGCTGCTCAGTGTCCTGCATTGGAACTCATTCCATTGCAGGACACCTGGAATGTGAATCACTATTGAGATTACTTGTGTGAGTCTATTATTTGCTCATCTATTTAACTCTCTATGTTCATCTTCATTAGGTTTTTGAATGAATATTCAAGGCAGCACCCTGACTACTCTGTTGCCTTGTTGCTGAGAATCGCTAAGAAATATGAAGCCACACTGGAAAAGTGCTGTGCTGAAGCTGATCCTGCTGCATGCTACGGCAAAGTGGTAGGTTTCCATAGGCCAAGAGCACAGCAGCTCCTGGCAGCACTTCCTGTAAGGAGAAAGGAAGTGATGGACTAATGAGAATTGACATATGGGTCAATTCAGATATTCTCTTGAAATGTAGGCAAGCCTGAGCTCTTAAAGTTATTAATCATTATAGGATAAACACCGATAAAATATAAGGAAACCCTGAATACTCACTCTAGAAAGGGAAGATTTGAAGAAAGGAAGGAATCTTTACTTGCACAAAATCATTATCATAGTTTTTCCCTTTTTATACTCTTGAGAATAATACAGAGTTAATTCAAATGCCAACTAAAATACATATTTAACTTAGATTTAAAGACAGTTAACCGATTCTCCAAATTGTCAACTATTAGCAATAATATTTTATGAGAAGTTAGGCTTGCAAGTTTCTTGTGGAGGATATAAGTGTTTCTGTCAACACACACTGGTTTCTGACTTATTTGGGGCCAGAAGAGAATAATATTTTACAAAGAAGCTGCTGAATTCCAGGCATCCCTCTGTGACTGAGTCTGGAAGAGACTTTCTCATCTCAGAGACCTCAAGATCCAATTAGAGAAATTGCCTGAAAATGATGGCCCTGTCCTTTGAAGGTCTGCTGTTCACTAGTGTGATTTTAATTTCACCCACTTAGTTGGTAACAGAACTAGTTAAGTATATGTAACGCCCCTGTAGAGGGGATCCGTCTGAAGCTTAGACATTGGAAGAAATGTTGAACAAGAAAACAAGTCAGGTGACCTGGTTCAAACATAGCCATTCAATTCCAGAGCCTGAAGATTCTTATTGACTTGCACCAAGTAACCTTGCAAATAAAAAGAACAATTTAAATGTAATATGACAGACACGACAGGGAAGATCTCCTGAAGTGTCTTTGGACAGAAGTAAAGGAGAAATGCAAGTAACCTTCTTTGGGCTCTCAGGAAGGATGCTATAAACACATCTCGTTATGTTGCAGCTTGATGAATTTAAGCCTCTTGTAGAAGAGCCTAAGAACTTAGTCAAAGCTAACTGTGAACTTTTTGAGAAAGTTGGCGAGTACGGATTCCAAAATGCGTGAGTAGTTTTTCAGCTATTTTTTTCCTTGGTCAATTTGTAATTATTTAAAACAATGTTTAGGCCACCCAGTATATGGTGTTAGTAATAAAAACATATTATTGATAATCCTTATGTATCAAAAATTCTGAAGAGTAGATAACTTCCTTTATAGGAGAGGACTATATCTCTGTATAATATAAAACACTGGTCTCTTGGGAGTATACAGTTTTGAGGGCTCATAGGAAATCTTGATACCTTGTAACTGGGAGTATCCTTCGAAGGGTAGGTAGAGTTTATGAGCAAACTGTAGAATGATATTTGGTAGAACAAGAAGTAGAATGTTTTGGACAGCAGAAGCTCAAGAATTGATAGAAATGCTGAACACAAAAATATAACAAAAGATTCAGATAACATTCAAATGATACATGAATAAGGGCTCCCAATTTTGATAGTCATGTGTGACATTGTATTCCTATGGAATTTCATTCCTAGAAGAGATAGAGACTGAATGCCCTGCTGGAGTAATGTCCCAGTTCCATAGAACCTTATCTATGGAGGTAAAGTGAAGACACATTATTCCTTATTCAGGTCATTTACATTTTTAGCATTCTTCTAATTCTAGCCTTTGGAGTTGACATGATTTCTTCACTTGAGTAGATTACAGTCATACACTGACTTTTATTATTATGGTGCATTGTTAAATACTAGATGTTATTAGATGCTAGATAATGTGTGAGGCAGTCACATTAGTTCCTTTGGTTTAATACTTGTGCTGTCTTTATTAAACCAGCCATCTTTTAAAGTTTATCATAGTGTTGATATGTGTAAGTTTGTGATAGAATTTATTTCAAGCAGCACCATGTACATTAATACTGTTAGACTAGAGAAATGTAACTCACTTCCTTATGACTATAGTACAGATCTAAGACTAAGATTATATGCTCCAGCGAATTTTCATGGCCACTTAGCTAATTCCTCAGGACAATATCTTCCTCTAATACTATGCTATCATCCTGGAAGTGAAGAACTTTGGTTCATGTGTAAAAACTATCTCAGTTGACTTGGGGTAAATTTTCTCTTGTTGAAATATTTTACACCAGACCAGTTTCCTGCCTGGATGGAACCATATAAGTTATTTTTTTTTTATAACAGGCTCCTAGTTCGTTACACCCAGAAAGCACCTCAGGTGTCAACTCCAACTCTTGTGGAAGCTGCAAGAAGCCTAGGAAAAGTGGGCAGCAAGTGCTGTGTGCTTCCTCAAGAAAAGAGACTGCCCTGCGTGGAGGACTATGTGAGTCTTTTAAACTATGATAAAGTTAGCAGTGCTGGGTTTTTGTCTTCAGACTTTGACAAATCTAACTTTTAGGAGCAAGGGTGTGCTAATATGTTCATGTGTATATGGTAGCTGGGACATGGGCACCTATATTTAACTGAAAGATAATTTTTGTAAGTCATATGTTTGGTTTCAAAGATAAATAAATCACTATGGCAATCAAGGCTGAATTCACAGCTATTAATTCAATATGGCAATTCTTTTAGTGCATCAGAAAGTAAGTGTCTGTGATCTAGTGACTGTTCTGCTCTTCTGCCTGCCTGTTCCTTAGCTGTCTGCAATCCTGAACCGTGTATGTGTGCTGCATGAGAAGACCCCAGTGAGTGAGCAGGTCACCAAGTGCTGTACTGGATCTGTGGTGGAAAGGCGGCCATGCTTCTCTGCTCTGCCTGTTGATGAAACATATGTCCCCAAGGAATTTAAAGCTGAGACCTTCACCTTCCATGCTGATATATGCACACTTCCAGAGAAGGAGAAGCAGATGAAGAAACAAACGTGAGCCATATTTTCTTATTGCAGAGGTCTACATGTAGTGTAGACAGTGAGAACCATCAATTGGATAATTTTTTTTGATGCAGTGATTATATACCTTAGAGAGAATTGTTTAGATGTTGGCATTATTGAGTTGAAAGAGTGTCAACTTTTTCCTATGTGAAAAAAACATATTAAAATCTTTCATATGCATTATATTTAATACTGTGCATAAAAACCACAGAAAATGTAATTCCAGTCGAGGCACAGTAGAAAATGCTAAAACAGCTAATTGGTGAATTTTTATAGATATAAAATTGGACATAGATATAATAGGAGAATTTTTTCAAAGTATGAATAATTATCTGTAATTGTTCCATGATGAATCCAAGACAAGAAAAGGCCAGAAGTTGATTTCTGAGAATAGGAAAAGAAACAGCTGGAAATATACATAGGAGGGTGGACTCCTCTGTGATCTCGGAGAGGTTCTAACATCATGAAATGTAGCAAGAGATTGTCATCATCTTTGGGGACCTGTGATGGTGGTCCAGACCGTGTTACAAAACTCATCCCCCACACAACTGTTTTACTTCGGTACTGTTTGCTCTACAAATATCAACGACAGAGACCCAGCAGGCTCTTCTTGCCTGGCTTGTTTAAATTCTTATCCCCATTATTACCTTCAAATGGGGCAGATGTTAGAGAGTCATAGTCTGTATATTAAGTGCAATGAGAGAAGTTTTTCAGGAAATTTCAGGAAACTACATAAAACCCAGAGTGACTTGCACTGATTATCCATCTGATCCAGTCCTTATTTTTAATACATAACTGTGGTAATAGTACACTTATTACCCTCATACACAGTCAAGAATATTAAGGTTGGCAATGGCATGCTTGGTCCTGGAAGCCAAAGTCACTTGGCTCTAAGATATGTCATCTTGAACTGGGGCCTCACATCTTGCTGTCTTGGTTTTCTGCATGGGAGTCAACATTTCCTTGCTCTTCCTGCCTTCTGTCCTAACGCAGGGCACTTGCTGAGCTGGTGAAGCACAAACCCAAGGCTACAGATGAGCAGTTGAAGACCGTGATGGGCGATTTTGCAGCTTTCTTGGATAAGTGCTGCAAGGCTGACGACAAGGAGGCCTGCTTCTCTGAAGAGGTAACAGAGCTTTTTACACTGTGATATGTTCAGTTTCTGTTTGTGTGCATTTGGTCAGGTTGAGGCTGAGACACTCATATGCTGAATAATGTGATCAATCTAGATCGTGTTCACTACAGAACTGTAATACAACCTGACTTACATAGTTCTTAATTTTTATGTCCTACCACACTGTAGCATATAAAATGTTTATAAAGGCCATTCAGTTCCAAATTTATGACACTTAAGAACATAGAAATATTTGTAAAGCCCAGGATCATTAACTCATTTAAACCTTGTCTTGAAATGTTACGTTTTGAATTGACTAATTTCACATGAGAGGAGAACATTTACAGTTACATGTCTGAATCATTTCACATTTCCCCCAAGCCCTAACAAGAGTTTACTTTAGTCCTTTGGATACAACAGATATTGGCGAGCTTTGTTTTAAGAGTTCTAGGACAACTGTAGTTAAGTGATACAAGACATGTGAATTTACTTTGTTAACACTGATAACTGTGGAGGTGCAAATTCTAATAGTCTTTCTAATATTTTTCTAATGTCTATCATTTTTTTGTGTGTGTTCAGGGCCCAAAACTTGTTGCTGCAAGCCAAGCTGCCTTAGCCTAAACACATCACAACCACAAGCATCTCGGGTAAGTGTATTTGGGATTTTTTTTTAAAAGTAATCATACTCATTTTTCCTAAAATGGCTAAGATTTGCTGACCATTGGGCAAGAGTCATGTAGACTAGCACCTGCCACCACTCTTAGGTCCTCACGTTTGTTCACTGATTTGGGTTCCATATGCAGATAAGAAAATGAATACATAAAGATCTAGATCAATGCAATTTACCCAAGGGGCAGCCAAACTAGGGAGAGAAGGAGCCAAACTTCAGAATTCACTCCAGAGCTGAGGACTTAATCATGACTCTGTTATGACTTACATGATGCACTACATGGAGTCACACATGTTAGTCCAGTCAAGGGTAGTCTAAGAATAAAAGTGAAGCTATATGAAAGAACATTTTTTTTTAAAAGTCAAAACAGTTGTGTATTGTTGATTCTACAGAGTTTGGGCCAATACTTCTGTAAATTCATTTCACTGGAAGATTCGATGGGGCTGTCTTATGGGAGTTCCTGTTTCATAATAAATGATCTCCTTCCGAATATCTGATGTGTCACACGCCAAGCTTTGACAGAATTTATATTCCTATTTCAAAACAGCTTCCTTTGAAAATGTAGATAATTAAACATAGCTATGTTGATCAATTTTGTTTGAAATATTTTGGAAGGGAATTTAAAAAACAGACCAACAATGGAATAAGATAACAAACGAAAATTGTTTCTCCATATGAAAACACATACTTATTGTGTATTCAAGCAAAGAACCTACAGATACAGGGTTATTTCAAAATTATTTCCATTTTAGAAGGAAAAGGAAATTTTGTTGCATTCTGAGAAGACAGCTTTCATTTTTAATAAATTAGGGAATAAGTAGGTTTTGAGAAATGGTGAGACTTCTGACCTGACACTTGAGGGCCCTGATGGGACCAGTGAGGAAGAGCAGGTGTCAGAACAGGCAACAGTGTATCATCTGTCCCTGAGTGAGGGAGTTAAGTCTAGGTCATGCTTTGGCTGTCTACACTGGTGAAAATTGCAACAAAAATATAAGAGATTCAATATTTCTAAAAATAGACTTGGAAAACATATTCCATTTTGAAAAGAGCACTTACATTTCCCTTTCTGTTTTTCAGTCTACCCTGAGAAAAAAGAGAGACATGAAGACTCAAGCCTTATTCATCTTTTCTGTTGGTGTGAAATCAACATCCTAAGGAACAGAAATTTCTTTAAACATTTGACTTCTTTTCTCTGTACTGCAATTAATAAAAAATGAAAAGAATCTACTCTGTTGTTCACGACTGTATTTTCCAAAGGCATGCTCCCTCTGACAGGCTCTGGGAAGCACTCAGGTGCTCTTCATCTCCACAGCCTTGTAGGCTTCGGGAAGCACTCAGTTTTCTCTCTTCTTTTCTTCAGCAGAGAATATAGCTCCTTATGGGAAACCTGATGAAAATAAGTATCAATATTCTCCTGAGTTGTGGGCAGTGAACATATAAACTAATTTCAACATTATGAGAGTTCTGAATGAGAGTAAAAGCTTATGAACCATGGCTTTCCTTTGTCAGTGGGACTTTAAGAATGAGTTGGGGACAAAGGGGACGGGAATGGCTTTAAGAGTGGCTTGTTGAACTGATAAAGTAAGTGATCAAAAAATTTACTGCAGTTGAGATGATAGCATAAAGTCTCAAGAAGCAATGTTGGAAGAGGGGACTGGGTGATCTGGAGGGATGCTGACGGACATTGGATTGAGGAAGAGGTGACTGGGTGACTGGAGGGGTGCTGAAGGACACTGGATTGATGAAGAGAGGACTGGGTGATTGGAGGGATGCTGAAGGACACTGGATTGAGGAAGAGGGGACTGGGTGATTGGAGGGATGCTGAAGGACATTGGATTGAGGAAGGGACTGGGTGATTGGAGGGTGCTGAACACTGGATTGATGAAGCAAAAGAGTTGGGTGGTGAAAGAGTTGTATAAAAATTTAGAAGTTACTTTCGATGCTAGATTCTTTTCTCTGTTCTAGGGGGCGATTGTTCATATATACTCTGGTCTATGAATTTTGTAGACTTAACCCAAGCATTGTCTATGAATTTACAAACATAGTCATTTACAGCCATATGAAATTTTTATTTTATATCCTTGGTTTCAAATTGTGCCTATTATTCTACAACTGGCTCTTAGTGATCCTTTATAGTTTCATTTAAAGCATGATACTTGAAAAGATGAGGAGACCCCATGTAAAGAAAGGTCCTTTTCAATCCTCTTATACGCCACACTCCCCTCTCTCTCAACCTGTGCTTTGGCTTCCTGATGAAAGTATCCAAGACAGGAGAAAGACTGGAAGGATAGAGTGAAGATTGGGACCTGGTGTGGTGGAAACCAGGAAGTATAGTAGACTATTTTGAGTAAGAAGTTGCTATTCAACTGGACCAATAGGGGCCAGGTCTAGATGCACTGTCTGGAAGACACTGCCTCAGTAATCACTCCTAGATACCAAAGGGGAACTTCACACTTAGAGAGACTTGTGCTCCACAGTGCACTCTTCCCTGAGCCTCCACTTCTCCTGCTTCCCATAGAGTCAACATCTGAAACTAACGAGCTCAGGTCAGCTCTGGTTTTGCAAGGTCAGCCTTTGGGGGATAATTCCCATCTGTCTATCATCTAGCTGTTTGTCTCTGTATTTTGCTTCATGATTCAGAAGGCTGGGCTACCAGAATATTGCAGGCCCACTGGTGTGTGTGTGTGTGTGTGTGTGTGTGTGTGTGTGTGTGTGTGTGTGTGTGTGTCCCCATGTGTGTTTGTATATGTGCATGTATATGTAAAGTTGATCTCATAACACACTGGAGACATGATATGATGTCAATATGATTTAATACTGGGATGTTAGTTTAATTACTTATTTCTTTAAAGGTGCGTTTGCCAAGTATCTTCCCTGTGAAGTTATTACTTTTACCTTTACATAGTCTTTTTGGGGAAGCAAACCATTATACAGCTCACCCACAAAATGAGGCATGAAAGGTATTAAACTTCTGGAAGAGGGACATCTACATGCCTCAGTAGAATTCCCCAGGAAGACAAATTTACTTCACAGTTATTCAATTATTTATACCAAAATGAACACAATATTCTTTCTGGATTTGGGGCAATAATGCAGTTATATATTTTATTACTCAAATTATCACAGCTTTGGATGTTTGGCCTCCTTTCAGGTGTGCTATTGTATCCCTTTCAGGTGTCTGCATTGTGGTGATATTTTATGTATGCTCTAACAAATAAAGCTTTCCCAAACATCAGAGGGCAAAACCAGCCACTAGTTACTCCTAGAGGCCAGTTTGTGGTGGCACACACCTTTAATCCCAGCACTTGGGATCTTATGCCTTTGTTCCCAGTACTTGGGAGGCACACATGCCCTTAATCCCAGCCCTAGGGAGAATGAGCAGAAAAAGTGATATGGCTGGATGGAGAAAGGAATATAAGGCAGGAGGAGACAGGAACTCTTTTTGGCTTAAGAGTTGGTGAAGTGAGTGGTAGCTGTGGCTTGTTCCTTTGTCTCTCTGATCTTTTGGCATTTACCCTGATACCTGGCTCTGAGTTTTATTAAGACCAATTAGGATTAGTGATACACTGCATTTCTTCATTTTTAAGTATTTTTTTGCTTCCTGACATTACAAGTTGCTGCAGATTCTGTGTTTTCCATCTCAGTCCTTAGAGCAGCCGTTTCCAAGCTGCCCTGATTTCTTTCATTAAAGAACGGTATTGCAAAGATCTGAGAGGCTTTGTCCCTCACTAGTGAGGGCTCACTGTTTCTATGACTTTGTAGAGAATAGAGCCAAGAAACATTAAGTATATGGATACATATATGTGGATGTACACACATGTAATCTATCTTATCTATGTATCTATCTATGTATCTATCTATGTATCTATCTATGTATCTATCTATGTATCTATCTATGTATCTATCTATGTATCTATGTATCTATGTATCTATCTATCTATCTATCTATCTATCTATCTATCTATCTATCTATCATGTGTGTGCATATGAGTTCCACCTGATAACTCTAACTCCATTTCAGAACCACAGGGCTCATCCCAACTTCCCCTCTTGCTAATCCATAACTCCTCCTTTGATAGTGGGGATTTTCTCCCACTATCTGCCCTCAATTTACATATTTGTTCAATCCCAGGATATATGTTAAAGAGCTTCAGAATTATTGACTCATATTTCCATGAGAACTATTAACAACTAGAGTACAGTACTTACATGCAATTTCTTTTGTCTTTAACCTTACGGGTTTTAGTCAAAACATTGTTTTTCACAGTCATTTAGGCAAATTTTATTTTTTTTCTCTGTTCTCTTTAGTAAGGTGATGGGTTGCTTTGGGTCAAATCACATTTACACTGGGTACAAGATGGATTTAAGCTCTGTCTCGACTGATTCTTTGGCTTATACTGCGCAGAAAGGGCCATCATGTCTCTTTTCTATATTTCAGCAAGAGAAGCCTCTTTTGATAGTATAAAATGGTGGCAGAGAAGGAGGCAAATATCCTCTGCCCAGTTCACTCTCTGCTAACGTTACCTCGGGCATTCATTCCAATCTCTCCACCAACTCCATTTTAGTGGCCCACAGGCGTCAGGGGTGATGTGGCTATCTCTTCCCAGGGCTTTGGAGCCTTCTGCTCTGCCACACTCCTAGACCTTTTTAATTGGCCCTGTCTTGTTTTTATCCTGTGTTTACGTTTTGTTTCCTCAAGCTGGTATTACCCTTGCAGGAATATAATCACTTCTCTCACCTAACAGTAGGCCTTGTAACTGTTCTTCTTTTTGTCTGTAAGAGTGGAGTGAGCAGCGACACTGAGCACAGTGCAGGAGTGCTACGACTGTGGACCAAGACTTTAGAAGGAAACAAGAATAGAAAGGGTATTGTTAGATGTTTATGTTAAAGAAATCTGAATAGTAAGAGACATGCACTATGGTTTTCATCAAAGACACATAACAGTAACATCTAATATAGTTAACAGAAAACAGAATTCATAGTGACATAATCAGTGGTATAGAATAAATAATGATGTTATGGACATAAATTAAATACATAATAAAAAGAATATAGTGGCAAGATGATTAATTTGTATCAATATAGATTCCTCAGAGCCCTTAAATCATCAGTCACAACATTATTATATTTTTCATGAGGTTGAAGATACAAAAATTGGCTAAGAATATGATGTATTTGACACTAAGAAGACAGCACAGTCATGTGTTATTTATTGATTATGGAGTCAAGGGCAGAGTATGTATATAATTGTGGCCTCACAAGATTAAAATGGCACTGAAAAATTCCTTTCACCTAGCAATGTAGCTGTCATAGTATCATGATATAATCACACAAACCAAAAACCACAGAATCCTGAATCATCCCTTGACTTCCAAAACAGCAAATATAGTAAATTTAACTTATATGAATTTGAGTCATGCAAATTTGCTCTTTATGATAATAAGAATTAATTTTATCTTAAAAATGTGAAATAACAATAATTACCCCCAAAGTAGATACATCAAAACCTTCATATTCATTAGTGACAAACCTAGTTCATCTTTCATATGGTTGTGTCACTGTTGCCTCAGTTGGTCTGATCCAGGATTATCCCGATTGCATTTGTGATGTGAACACATAGATGAGCAATACTAAGAGATGAGAATAGTTCCATGGCACTGAAAAAAGAGCATTAGCATTTTGAGATGCCTATAAAAAGGAAGAATTATCTTCTGACTAATGAAAATTGATCATATTATTACATTTGATGATTAATGGGTAGGTGGAGTAATAAACTTTTTTTCCATCTTATTTCATTCATGGAAATCTTGTTTAATTTCTTCAACTCTAGACTATAAACTTTAGACTGGCCAGCAGTTTAAATATTATATGCAAGTGATTGTCTTGTTTCCATATTTGCTCTATATCTTTACTCAGGTTACTTCTTTTTTCCTAAATATGTTAGACTGATTCCGTAAAAATTAGGTCTTAAGGATCTCAAGAGAGGAGCTGAATTAAGGAGCAGTATCACAAGGGCTGTATTGCTTGGATGTCATAAGTAGAGAAGAGTCCATTCTATTTGAAGGAGGAGAAGTTCTCATTCATCCCAACTAGGGTGGCTGGGGTTGTGATTAAGAAGGACACAGTTGAGACTCAGGAATCACAAACTTTCTAGTGATTGAATCAGCACAAGATAAAGCTGTGGGACAAGGTTAGTCCAGGTCTTTGGAAAGCTGTAGAATATAAAGCTCAGAGTTTGGCTCCAACAGCCGTCAAGTAGAATGTGTTCCCAAATTAAGATGCTTCTGCACTGTGGGGAATACAACCTCTTCTTTCTGTGTCTTCACACACACACAGAGAACAAGCAGCTGCTCAGATGTCCCTTGTCAGGAAGGCACTGTTCAGGGAATTTTTTTTCTGAATGACACGTTAACAATAAGCTGCCACTCAGCTTTGCAATTTGCCACATTTTGAGTGTACACATCAATTTCCATATTCTTGTGTGGCAACCTAATATTCAAGGTGATTGTAATTGTTAAGGCATTTGGAAAGTTATTAAGCCACAGCGACTCTGTTCTTATGGATAGATTAGTGCTTTTGCTTGCTTGTTTTTTGTTTTTGTTTTTGTTTTTGTTTTTTTTTTCTGAGAACTGGTCTCACTATATGGCTCCGGTTGACCTCAAACTTGTGGCAATCCTCCTCTCTGAGCCTACTGAGTTCTGGGATGACAGGCATCTGCTGTCACAGCCAGCTTATAAGTATTCTCATAAAAGAGGTTAAGGGATGCTCCCAGTTCAGGATGTGTTTCCATCTCTTCTGCCATTTATGGTACCATGTTTGAATAATGGCTCTTCACCAGACATGGAGTCAACAGGGACCACGCGATCTTGAACACCCAAGCCTCCAGAATAGAAAAACACATTTCTATTATTTACAAATGTCCCCATCCAAGGCATTTGGTGAGATCGGAAAAAAAGGAAGACACCAGGGAAAAGGAGTACCCAGCAGTGACTGGTACAAGGCCCAGCACTCTTGTGGTGTTTGTTACATCCTGTCATTGCTATAGTGGCTGGGAAGAGGTGGGCTCCATTTGAAAATGTTGTCACCAGACAAGTGCTTAGGAAGGAATTCTTCTGTACATGGTTCCAGATGTGGTGTTCCAGATGGGGCGTTTCCCTCAAGCGGTTTATAGTTTGGCTGTGTGGACCAACTTCCTACTTTCAAGGACCCATACCCAGCCTGTCCAAAGCAGCCAACCTGGAGAAGGGCAAATGCTGCTGGTAGACTGTACATTTCTGTGAAACCGATTTTCAGTCGGCCCTCCATTGACATTGCTGTATCTCTGCTTGACCTATATTGATGTCTGAGTTGACCTTTATTGACCTTGGCATATTTCTGTCCTTTTAAGTTTGACAGGTAGCTCAGTTACTCAATCTGCCTCTGAACTCTTTTACTTTGTTCCGGTGTGGAGGAAGAAAACATATTTTCTCCTCTAAACACCAAAGATCCAAAGATAAAATGCCTTTGATGAAGAAAAACAGTCTTTTTTTTTTCCATTTTGATTTTCTTTTGAGCAAAATATGTTGACAGACAATATGAACGGTGAAGCATTCTCCTTTACAGCAGGGTCTGTGTGAACTCAAACTAAACAAAATCGACTAAAACCAATGAAGGGGACAGATATGTGTCAGCTAGGAATAGATGTGAAGAGACCAATGAAAAACCCAGCTGAGAAGACATGGGGAGGCTTGTCTTGAGTCGTCTGGTGGTGTTTACACATCATCACAGTAGAAGTGTCTTTCCATGTTGACTCATGGTTCCTTAATACAGTCCTATGTTAGGGCTTCCCTGAAAAACTATGGGGAGGGTCCTCATATGTTCAGGAAACATGCATAGGATAAGTAAAGAGAATTTAGCAGCATCAGAGAACAGGGAAGAAAATGTCAAGGCAAAGGTTGAGCTACTCTCTTAATCCTTGAGTTCTCAGAAATACGGAGAATATAATGGCCAATGGGTCTGTTTCTGCCCGCGGATAACATGAATATGGGATAACACAGATAACAAGAATATGTAACTAAATCTGCAGAGTAAGTATGGCTGTAGTGGCCTGGAATACTACTTAGAGTTGGAGTATGACTGCTTTGCTGGATTCATTTTAAAATCTGAAGGTGACAGCTACTGGCTTCCTCCCAAGATGCATCCACTTCTCATATATGTTCTGATGCCTGTGGAGACCTAGAGTTACTTAAAGTAATAACAGTTCAGTATGTTCTGTTACCAAAAGAGTAGGAGAAGTGAGCTGTTCATTGGTGTTAATGAGTGAGTGAGGACCATGAGGGCATAAATCCTGACTACAATTTGATTCAGTTCATTTGATTTCTATTTTTAAAGATTATGTTTTTAAAGATCTGAAATACATTGTATTTCAGATGTGGTGCTAAGCACCATGGTAAATCCAAGAAGTTAATCATCAAGGAGGAGTCTGGTGGCTCACAAAAGACTATGGTTTAGGATTATGTATGACATTCCATAAGAAAACAATCTATAGACTGTTAGAAGTTGTCAGCCAGTGACCTTTTTTAATGAGAAAATATAGCTCTCTATAACTCACAGAATACTATGTGATCTATACCTTGAAGGGTGGTGATAGGTTATTATAAACATTGATGGGTAAGATACTAGAAGTGTAAGAACTATGTTTTCAGAAACACACACACACACAAATACAAAAGGCAAAAAAGGATCCCAAAAGAGAGAATCATTTTCTGCCAACTCACATGTGTGGCCTAACTGTATACATTCTAACACAAATGGCGTCCTAAAAATGATAATATTTATCCTCATCTTTTTAGAAATGTTTGTAGCTGTCCAGCATTTAGAATACATTATTCTACCTCCACATGAAAATAAACTTGAGAAGTATTATTTTTGTGACATAAATGATAAAATCCAGAATCATCCGTATTGAACGATTTGCTGAATTCCGTTTGGCTAATAATTGGCACAACCAAGATTAGAATCTTTTTGATGGCAAAGTTCAGTTTGCTGGGCCATATTGCACCTAGGAAGACTGAAGGATTTATGACAAAGTAAACCAAACAGGAATTAGAGCAACAGAAAGTATTTGCCAGGAACTCTGTACTTAGGACTCCGCTTTGAGCAATGACCCCCCAGGGTTTAGCACTGTTTGCAGTCAGCATACACACGGTGGTTCAAAGCTCATCTTTATCTCTTTTTGCAAATTTTGCTGTCTGTCTCTGGTTCTGCTCACCTCCTCACCCCAGTTTCTCATCCACTCCCACCTAGAGTAACCCCCTGTAAGCTAGAGATATTCCACTATCCTTCCCCTTCTTGTAGTTCTAGTTCTGGGGATAGGAAGCAATATGCCAATGCCCACTGTCAACTTCTTCACCCTGCAAACCAGGGTGTTGTGCCCATTGCACTCCTGAGAGCGAAAAGCTAGCTTGGATCGCACAAAACACTATCCAGGACCATTTGGGTAAATCACTCGCTGTCTCTGTCTTTCTCTGAGACTCAGTGTATGCGAACTTCGTTTCTGAATCTATCATTTTTTATTTTACTTCATTCATGTTCCCATCAGCAATACTTTCACCCACGTGGCTTACTAGACTGCATGCTGCAGTCGTTTCTTAATTGGTCTTGTTTCCTTTAACAACAGTGGAGACATTTTCACAATACAAAGATGATTTTTTTTTTTAAATCAGCTTTGCTTTGTAGTACTCCCACCGTCTTAAGATGAAGTGTAATTGTCATAAGTGTATCATCTTAAACATGATAAGGTCCTTGAGATACGGCCTCTACCAGCCTCATAAAAACAAACAACAAACAAACAACTCCCCCTATGAGGTTGGTGAGATGGCTCATAGGGTAAAGGCACTTTGCCACATGAGCCCAACAACCTGAGCTCAACCCCTGGGTACCACGTAAGAGTGGAAGGAGAGAAAAGAGTCTATAAAATTGTCTTCTGACTGCCACATGTGTGTGCCAATGTCATAATATGCCTCTTCTTTTTCTCTTTCTCTCTCTAGCATGTGCGCACATGTGCACACACATATACACACATACACATACACACATACACAAACACACGCTTGCACAATAATGAGGTTTAAAAAATTTTAAATTCCTTCTGCAGGGTGAGTTTCATCCCTTCTTTCTTTCTTCTGTGTTATGGAGGAGTTGCACCCAGCTCAGTGAGCTAGAAGCTCAGTGAGCACTCTACCTCTGAGCCACAGTCCTGCTGAGTTCTGTCATTTCTGAACTCTGTGTTTCATAGACACTGCCTTTCCCCCCATTTCTTAGACATGCCATTCTCTACATCACCAATGGGCCTTCTTTTGTTGCCCTTTACATTCCTGGAAGTTAGCCTCTTTACTTAGCCTATTTACTTCTTTTTTTTTTTTTTTTCAGGTCTCTCTGAAATGTTGCTTCCCCCAACAATACTTCACCTGACCTATCTGAAGAGGCCAGGAGCTCTTTTCCCTCCATATATCACAGCATCCATCATACAACACGGTAGTGTGGATGCAGTCATCAGCACACCTGCGAGATGTGGTCTCAGTCAGTGATGCTGCCCGACTCTTATTTGCTGACTCTTCCCATCCGAGAACGGAGTCTTCGATACAGACTCCACATTTTTTTTTTGTTGAATGGATAAATAAACCCCCATCTACTGAGTTTTACTCAGTGCCAGGCCATATTCTGAGCCATTAATTCTTGTTCATTTGTTTAACCCTAATTCATTAAGAAGGTACTAGTGTTATCATAAGGTTATAGATGAATTTGTTGAAAATAAAGCCTGGGTTGAGTTGCTTGCCTGATGTCACCTGGCTGACAGCTGGTACAGTCAAGGCTAGAATCTTTCTTATACCAAAGTCCAGTCTATCAGGCCATCTTGGTTCCACGTGGTTTCCTGGGCTTAGGAAGTAGAGCAACGGGAAAGAATTTGGTGTGAGCTCAGCATTTGCGGCTGAGCCTTGAGCAATGACACACACGGGCTTACGCTTGTTTGCAATTGGGATTAAGAGAGTTCGCACAAAGTCATGGAGCAGATAAGTGAGGGGGCAAAATTCAAACCCAGTCGCCATCTCCGCTGTGACCCTGGGTTGCCAGTCTGGTCACATGCTTTGGAATTGCGGAGAGTCACACCACAAGGCAGAGTGCAGAGAGGGATGAAAGGATGATGCTAATCCATCAGGCCCTGGGCTGATCTGGGCTGTTCCTCCTGGTTTAGGTGTAGAAGCATGCCAGTGACTTTGGTGGCTGGTATAACATGCCTCTGTCTTGATATGTAGTAGCTTTCTGTAGTCACTTGTATATTTACAGACATAGTCACAGTTTTAAATATAATATTTACCAAATCTTATTACACATGATCTATTTAGCATGAAAAGATGACAAAACTGTGCACCTGGCCTTGCAGATTACACACATACTAGCATAAAACTTGAAATAGGATTTGTGAAGTTAGGAAGATCTCACAGTGGCCAGGAATGATGGAGCACACCTATAATCTGAGGGAAGCTGAGGTAGAAAAACCACAAACTCCAGAGCCAGCTTTCCACAACCAACCATCCAAATAATTGACCAACCAAGCAGCCAAACTAAGGCAAACATCTCAAAGCATATACAACCTGGAATTTACCAAACGGAAACTCTTCTTCCACTTTAAACCTGTGTCATGGGATAAATGCATTCGTTATCCACTCAGCAAGTGTGGAGTCCTGCTTTGACACCACACTCTGGACCGGCTTTGGAATTGATTGTCTGAGTTGGGGCGAGCTGTGTAGAGTTTGAATTATCAAACTATATTTCAGTTCTTTATGCCCAGCACTTCATGATGAGAGCTTTTCAACCATTCTTCACAGCGCTCTTGTCATCATGTATTTGGGTAAAATCCAATAGTAGGGCATTGCCATCTCACAAATGGCTGGAAAGGAGAGCCAGCCCCTTGTTAGTGGGTATCCAAGCTGGGTCTGTGCCTGTGATTAGATTCCTCAAAAGATGAAACATAAGGTGGTCTGATGTCAGCAAGTGAGAACAAATAAAATGGAGCAGCACAAAAAGCTCAAAAATCAGCATTGGTTATGTTATGATAAATGTTTGCATCTGAACTACTGTTGGTGATTTAAACCTTTGTTTAAGTATCAGGAAACTTGATACGTTATGCACAGTCTAAAATGTACTCAGTTTACTTAAATCGTTCATTGCTATTTTATTTAACAAGGAGGGAGGGTAAGAGCGGGGAGAGGGAAGGAGTGGAAAAGAGGGAAGGAGAGAGGGAGGAAGGAAGAGAGTCTTATTTACTTGCAATCTAGAAAACTGTTTAGATTCTGTGGCCTATCATTGCTGTGTTTTAGTCTAGTTATTTTGAGTAGAGTAAAGGGAACTGGTATGGCCTAACAATAATGTCCATACTGTGTATTTGTTTTTTCCTGTTTCCTATTAGTAATACATTATGAGAATCTTTCCATTACATTAAATATTGCTCCACAAAATTGGTTTAATAGCTGCATTTCACTCCATTTTATGAATGCATCACATTCATTTTCTAGTATAGGTCATTTGTTTTTATAATCATGCTTTAAAAATAACTGCTCATGGGATAGACACATGGCACTTTCTGTTCTTCCAGAGGACCTGGGTTTGATTTTCAGTGCCCACATGGAAGCTCACAACAATCTGTAACTCCAGTTTCAGTGGATCCAACACCCTCTTTTGACCTCCTTAGGCGACAGGCATTCACATGGTGCACAGACATACATCCAATCAAAACACTCAAACACATAAAATACATGTTTAAAAATGAATTTAAAAATAATAAATGTATTCAATAAATAAAATTGATCACATATGAAGTCTTAGAAAGCACTGATACCTGGATCTTAAGTCCACAGGTTCTGACTTGTTGGTCTGAGTTATAGTTTAGGTAAGCATTGGAATTTTTAACAGTTCTCCAGCAACTCTAATGTGTAGAGAAATTAAAAATCCTCATAGATTCTGTGACATAGAGGGTGAAGGTATGAGAAGGGTTACTTTTAGGGTCAGAAGTATATCAGTGCCAATTTTTTTAGTATTACCTTAATCATCTTGAGCTGCAGAGTGGATGATGGAGCTGACCCACTTGCCTGTGACATACATACAGAATTGTGGATAATGGAGCTGATCCACTCTCTGACATACATGCAGAATTGTGGATGATGGAGCTGACCCACTCTCTGACATACATACAGAATTATTCATTGGCAGATTAAATTAGAATGGGACTTGGTTCATTAAGGTTTATGCTGTTTTCTGTGTTAAACCATACACAACACACTAAATAAAATATACCTGATTGACAAATATTTTTGAGCTAAATAATAATACTATAATCAAGAAATATGTCCATTAATGAAGAGTCTGAACTAACCAAGCAATATGTTCAGAGCCTAGCATATGATACATATTTTATTCTTTTTTAAAAAATTAATGCGTTCTTAGTTACACAATAAGTCTGGTATCTTTTCTTTATGGCTACATCAATGTTTTAAGTTGGAATAAATGAATTATTCTTCAGTTTAGGGGGAATTACCTAATTGAACAGTGTAGGTGGAGAAGAACATTTGCAGCGTTTGCAAGATGTTTTTCTGTTTTGCACTCTGAAGTGGTCTCTGTCCTTGAACATAAGACACGAATGACCCCTCTGCTGTTAATTATTGGCAAATTGCCCCATTTCAACCTAAGGAAATAGAGCAATATGTTTGCTAAGAGATGGTTACTAGTTAACAGGCGTCCCTTAAGAAGGGTATAAAAGAACACTAGCAGGACTGCTCCCACATGCCGCTTCCACCACTGCTAGCCCCGGAGAAACTAGCAACCATGAAGTGGAGGGTATCCATTTTCTTCGTCTTTCTGCTAAGGTTTGCTGAACCCAAAACGCTGCATAGAAATGAGTTTGGAATAGGTAAGATGCTATATAACTCGGGAGCTATTTTTCTATAACAAAATTCTTAAAAATTCTCACATTTGCATCTCTTCAGGCGTCTTGATTTAGGCATCGTATTTACTGTTATAGACGAGGAAAAATATTTAACTGGTGGATAGATTTAGATGAAGGGTAAATGTAATTTTACAAGAGGCTTATGAAACCACAGTAATGTTTAGCCCAGTCAGTTTTTGTACATTCCATGATCAATCAATTTTTTGATATTATTTAATTTATTTAATCTCATATACACATTTAATATCATGTATATGAAAAGACATTATACACGGAAACCAGGCCACAGTCCTAGCTCCTTCAGACCGACAAAAAAAGGTAACATTTTTATTCTCAGTAAGGGCTAATTGTTTGACTCCGTGAAAAGCATCCCTATGAATGAGCCAACTGCAGCATAATTATGTCCAAAGGCTGCTAAAATAAGTCATAACACTGTACTATTAGGGAGCCAAATAGTTAGGGAGTCTGAAATATGAGTATTAGTGGTAAGTCTGCAATTGATCAGTTTGGTTAACTTTGTTCCTTATTTTTTTCCCAAGTGTAAAATTAAGATATCTAGACAGGTGGTTCTTAATAACTTTTCAGTTCTAAAAGTTATAGTTTGGGTTTAAATTCAACAATGATTGCTTTCCCAGCTGAAATGATCACGTGTCAAAATCTCTTTTGTTTTCCAGCTTCCACGTTAGATGCTCCCCAGTGCTCGACAGAGAAGAATATACTTAACCTGTAAGTTTTGCTTTGCATTGCAGATACACCATGCCAAAAAAAAAATCTTTAGATAACTGAATATACATTGTTTTTAAATTACAAGAGGGAATTGGACAATTTTAAGGCTTTGCTGATACTGAATATCAAACAGACATGCAAAATGTTGAACTTTGGGCAATGCCTTGCATGCTAACCTATGGAATTCCATGAAGCAAATCAAATCAGATTTTCAGAACTGAAGATTAATTTTTCAGCAGTCAGTAATAGCTCTGTACGGGCGCAGAAATCTGTCTTATCAGAACCAATAGAAAGACTGCAACATTCACTAGTTTGTAGACTGCTTCATATCAAGTCATAGGGAGTAAAATATCTCTATTTTTGTTATTTGTGGAGGAATTTTTATTCCTTTAAATGTTGCCTCTGTTCTACCCATTTGAAATTTATAGTAAGGAATTTAAACACATGTGTTACTGGTGATATTTATATGCAGAAACCTGAACACACATCACTTTGAGTCTGTCTGAGACTACCACAATCTAGGACTGGAGATCAGCCACAATAGGAGCAAACATAACTGGAGGTCTAATGACTTAATCTTTGCTTAAATTAAGCAAGAAAAAAAAAAAAACTTTAAAGAATACAGGTCTTCGCAGTTACCAATGTATCACACTGAGCAGCAGTCCAAAAAGGAGGATGCACGTTTTTTGGAAATCTGCTTATTTTGACTTGTAAGAGTTAACATCCATCTTTATGGATGAGGATAACAGAAAGACAGCTGACATTCATTTCTGAGGGACTAGAACCTGATTTCATGCAGACTTTTAGCAAAGGGTGTCTTCTGAACAGATCAGAACACAAGCCACCAACAGGAAAAGCTGTGCTTGGAAGGCAAGTGTGACCCGAGTCTAGTCCTTAAGCCTCCGCATGTGGTTTTATTTCAGCGCAACCATTGCCTTTACCCAGTTTATTCCGGAAGCCACTTTCAAGGAAGTAAGCAAAATGATAAGCGATGTGTTGACTGCGATTAAGAAACCCACCAGTGATGAGCAGCATGGAGGGTGTTTAGAAAACGAGGTGAGTGAACAGAAAGAAAAGCCCCTTTGAAACTCGACCAAAATTTAGGCTGTAGAAGAGAAGGTACCGGGAAGATGTGCTCTTAGTTATTTGAAAACCTGTTGTATGAAAGCAGCGTTCCATCGGTCCTGGAATCCTGAGCAGCACTGTCGCAGAGCAGGTGGCTGCTAAAGAGAGCCAAGAGTAACAACAATAGCGACTCAGAGCTACGGTTACACAGTAAGATTATCTGAGCAACCATGGACACATTCTCTTCTTTGAGCATTCATACCTACAATACACAGACAGGGTGACATTAAGTCCATTTAGAGTCGTCGTGGAGATTTACATTAACTATGAATGGCAGGTCATTTCCTCTTGTGCACACAGTGTGGCTGACGTCTCTCTAGGGATTACTGCAAATGCATTGCTAATCAAAACACCACGTGGAAGATGATGTTCACCAATCAGAGCATCGGTCCAGTGACCTAAGAGAACTTAGCTGCAGCTTATCACCAGAATCCCTGTCTAATTTATAAATGTTAAATCACTAAATTACACAACAATCTCTATTATATAATCATGATTTTATATAACATTACATTGTTATACTATTTTTTTAAAAAGATTTATTTATTTATTATATATACAGTGTTCTGCCTGCACTCCAGAAGAGGGCACTAGATCCCATTACAGATGGTTGTGAGCCACCATGTGGTTGCTGGAAATTGAACTCAGGATCTCTGGAAGAAGAGCCAGGGCTCTTAACCTCTGAGCCATCTCTCTGGCCCCTGTTACACTATTTTTATGATAATAATAATTAAATTAATCAAATCTCTATCATAATTCTCCGAGGCTGAGGACAATTTTTCTGTGCAGGAAACTGGGGCTCAGAAAAGTCACTCCTTTAGGGAACTATAGTTTGGCAGAACTGAGGTTTAAATGGGGACATCTGCCTCCAGAAATAAGGTCCTTAGCAGGCTGCTCACACTGTTCAGCACAGCACAGTGAGTGTGAGGCCCATAGTAGGTTCTTCGGGTTGTTGGATATAGCGAATATACAGGCGCATCAATATCTGGTAACTGGGGTAAATCAGAACTTCAGAAAAACCACCAAGTGTAAGTACACAGTTGTCCTGGTATAAAAGTTCATTATGAAATAGTTACTATCCTTTAGTTTGCTTTTGTATGGAAACGGACTTTATACTTGTTGAAATTAGCAAGTTTGGGACAAAATCCCCAGAGCTCTGTCCCAGTGGAGTTGAAGTAGCCAAAATGTTGTGTGTCTGGGCACTGTAGAGGAGATCTTTTTAAAATGTATATTTTAAAATGCATTCTTTGAGACTTTTATACAAACTATTTGAATTACGTTCATGTTCCAAGCCCTCTTTCCAAGTCCTCCAGACTACCCTTACTGCTACATCTCTGTCTCAGTTTTGTTTCCTTTAAAAAAAAAAAATCCATGGTGTCTTCCAGTATGTGCATGGGCACAGGGCCATCTGCTGGTACATGTGCCAAGGGCTACATCCTAAAGAAAACCTACTCTTTGTCTTCTAGCAGGCAACAACTGCCAATAACTCCTCTGCAAGGGCTGGGACTTTGTGAGGAGTTTTGACTAGCTTGATTTTGTGCAGGTCTTGTACAGACAACCATAGCCATTGTAACTTCATGTGTACAGTTGCCCAGTCATGTCTAAAAACAGTTTTGCAGAAGTCTTCTTGCAATCTGTGGCTCCTACCTTTCCTCCCTCTTTCCCAATGGACCCTGACTCTTGCAGGCAGAGAATGTTCCTCTCTCTTTAGATGTCTCGTTTAGTCTTCTGAACTTTGGCAGCTGTCAGTCTCTGTATTAATCACCATCCACCACAAATAGAAGCATCAGGGATGCAGGCTGAGGCCTGGACGAGGCTCCAGCTATAGCGATGAGGGTTTAGAAGGCAGTCCAATACTATGTCCATTCAGTAAAATAAATAAAAACAGGTCCTCTCTTAGGGCCTACGGCATACTCAACCATGGGTTCTTGGTGCAGTTTACATTGCCAGGCACCAGTCCTACATGGAGAGAGTAGGCCTGATATCCAATCAGATTTACCCTTGTAACTTCACGCCCCTGTTGCACCAATGGATATACCTTAGCCAGGCTAATGGCTATTGTACACTTAACAATTGTACAGTTTATAGCTGGGTAAAAGTATAGATGAGATGACTTTTCTCCCCCAGCAGCTTTCACAGTACCTTCTGGCCTTATGAAATCCAGCCAGTAGGAAAGCAACCTCAGCTGCTTCCTAAAACTCTAAAGTTTATGAGTTAATAAGAAGCCTTGGTTTATATTTTTGTTTTTGTCTTTCTCTGTTAGTCAGTTAAGAAACGTGTGCATGAATCATGCCAAAAACCACTTCTTATTGTAAAATTTTTTTTGTTCGATTAGAGTTCAGGACAGTGTTCCAGACTGGGTGATTTGTCACCTCCAACTCAAAAGGTTTATTTAGAAGGGTGGATCGAGACAAGCATGGTGGCATAGTCCTATGACCTCAGTGCTCAGGAGTCTGGGGCAAGTGAGTTTCAGGCTAGGAAGGACCATCTCATGAAGAGACACTGTCTCAACCATTTAGAGAACATCAATAATAAGAAGTTGATATTGAGAAGTAGAGTCTTTAGTAAGACTAAAAGATTTAAAAAATATTAGCAGTTATAATAGTTAAAGATTTTCCTAAAATGGGCAAAACATGCATTTTTTTAGAGGCTTTCTTCAGATCTTGTCCAATCTCAATGAATTTAGGCACTAACGAAGAAAGCATTTTAAAATATTGTAGCTAAATCTGTAATTATGACTAATGAAGGGTGGTTCTATTTTTAGTCCACTTTGAAGTTGTTTTTACTTTTAACTGAAAATAATATTCAATTTTAGATTATCATCCTGTTGTTATAAGGCCAAATGGAATGAATATATATAAAACAATGAGGAAAGTTTCTATTACCTTGAGGCCAAATTTTTCATGAAATGAAAGAGTAAAATCACTTAACTTAAAATTAAGATAGGAAAGATAAACTATTACATGGACTCCTTTTCTTTTAAAATAAAATAGCTATGTCTTATGTGCTACCCAAGGATGTAAATTAGAAGCCCTTTACCCAAAAGCTACCAAGGAAAGTCATCACATCAGACTGAGAGGAAACATATTGAGCACGTACAGGGAATTTTCTTAACTTACTGGCCTCATTTCATTAAAAACCAGATTCTTCTCTTCTCAGATATCTGTGTTTGTGGATGAAATCTGCCATGAGAAGGAGATCTCTGACAAGTATGGACTCTCGGACTGCTGCAGTCAAAGTGGGGAGGGGAGACACCAGTGTCTGCTTGCGCGCAAGAAGACTGCTGTGGCCTCTGTCATGCCCTTCAGCTTTCCAGAACCTGCTGAGAGCTGCAAAGCATACAAAGAAAACAGGGAGACATTCATGAACAGGTAAGGACCATCCACCAGGCAGTCAGTGTTTCTGCAATCTACAAGTGTACTCCAGAGTGTGTAGAAGTGTGTGTCTGTTGAGGTCTGTACCAAGAATACCTCGAGGGCTCCTGTTAATACAGGCTGTGAGATGCAGGACAGACCACATGCAGACCCAGCCTCTGATCCTTCAGCCTCTGGAGAGACATTATCTCTTTCCCACCTTTAAAGTCTTGATTTCGCTTCACCCCCAAATGCATCAGTAGTCAATGAAAGAATGACTTCCAATAGCCAAGTATTTAATTATGTATCTCACTCACTAAACTGATAATTAATATTGTACAGTCAGGTAATGTTGGAACAAATGAGCTTGGCACAAATGGCTGGTTGAATGCTCACAAGCACTGTTGTCACCCTCTCTCCTTCCTTTAAAAATATTTCAGGTTATTTTTGAGACAGGGCCTCATGAAGTCCAAGCTGGTCTTGCACTAAGTATATAGCTCTGCTCCTCCTGTCTCCATCTTCTAAGTGCTTGGGTTACAGATATATACATATATATACATATACATATATATATAATGTTCCATATCTATCTATCTATCTATCTATCTATCTATCTATCTATCTATCTATCTATCATCTATCCATCCATCCATCCACGCATGCATTTATATGTCTATCTAATCTATTTATCTATATATCTATATAGAGGAGGGAGGAGGACTTGCTAGGATGGTTACTAAGAAGTCTGGCTTTGTTGGTTCCCCAGGCATGTCTGAGCAGACTTACTGAAAAAGACATTTCGATAAGAATCATAGCATCTTTGCTTGTTTTCATAATAGACTCTGGAACCAAGTATTCGATCTTTTCTTTTCTCCTGGGGCTGACAGAGAGGAAAACTTTTGACAGCATCTGGAAGAAGCACAGACATTTCTCCTGTAACGGCCTAGTAAAGTAAAAGCCCCGTGCACTCCATTGCTTTTGCTGTTATTCAAATCTTTAAATAAATCCCAGAGTCCACTTCAGAGCAGTTGCAGTCCATCCATTTTTTTTACATGTTTGCAAATCTCCAAGTGTTGTCCATTTCACAGGGTCATCTACGAAGTGTCAAGAAGGTTCCCCTTCCTGTATGCGCCTACCATTCTTTCCTTGGCTGCTCAGTACGACAAAGCAGTCCCAGCTTGCTGCAAAGCTGAAAACGCAGAGGAATGCTTCCAGACAAAGGTGATCTCTTTGTGCAGCTATCTGAACCTAAATGGGGCCTAGCTATGGCTCAGGAAAACAGAGTTAAAAGTGGAAATGTGCCTCAGGTGGAGACTATCATCTTCAGAAGAGTGTAATTCTTTTTCATCCTAATGAACATCCTTTTTTTTTTTTTTAAACTGAGTCTTTTTCATTATCAGTGAAATTTCCTTTTATATTTATAGTTATCGTTAGAAACAATACCTATAATGGTAAAGTACAACTTTAGGCCAAAGTAAAAATGTGTATATTTTGTGGCTTCATGAATCAGCATTTACAGAAAGTAGAAGTAATAGCAATCTACATGGAAATGGTGACTAGTAGCTATGAACTGGACAGAACGATGGAACTGTGTATCTTCTGCAGAGTAGGACACTGAAATGCATTCCTACAGCTTCTCATGCAGACATGAGACAGTATTCATACAGAATAAATAACTCCATGGATGATGAGCACACTACAGGTGTAGTGTACACTGCAGACCCTACCAGAGCTAAAGAAGCTGAACGTTGATGGGGTTACTCATGTCAGCAAAGTGGAGCATATTTCAGCTTCTGGCTTTTGTTTGCTTGCTTGTTTTTACTTTTTGAGACAGAGTCTTTTCTGTTTTTGTTGTTTTTTTTTATTTGTTTGTTTTTCAAGACAGGGTTTCTCTGTGTAGCTTTGGAGCCTGTCCTGGTACCCACTCTGTAGCCCAGGCTGGCCTTGAACTCACAGAGATCCACCTGCCTCTGCCTCTGGAGTGCTGGGATTAAAGGCGTGCACCACCACTGCCTGGCTGAGACAGAGTCTTATATAGCCCCAACTGGGCCCAGATTTCTAAGAAGTGCATGACTTTCCTCAATACCAGACTGTGACACAATCATGTTTTTTTTAATGGAGCAGGTGTCAGTGGGCTTCAGTTTGCCTACAGGCTGGAAAGGCACACTGTCCATATGGTCTCTGTATCAAAATTATAATGTTTGTTTTGAAGTATTTTAAATAAATCTCAGACAAATATACATAAGAATTAATCTAAAAGTCATTAAAAATAATTTGCTTAAATGTCTGGTAATTCTAAGTTAAGAAAAAAAATATTCCATGGACTTTCACATGTTATCTGTACCCATTGCTTTTCTAATTCTTAGAAAGAGTACATGGGCTTTTTTTTTTTTTAACACTTCACTTCTTCTGCATCTAGAGGGCATCAATCGCAAAGGAATTAAGAGAAGGCAGCTTGCTGAATGAGCATGTATGTGCAGTAATAAGGAAATTTGGATCCCGAAACCTCCAGGCCATGTAAGTTTAAGCTTCTATGGAGGCAATCAGCTAGGTGCCGTAGAATTGCTGTTTATTTTTTCTCAATGTCACTCTTACCAAGCAAAGTCCCCTTTGGTGATGGAGACTGTGGTTAGAATCATGAAATCTTAGGATCAGAAGGAACTTATCAGATCACTTGGCCATTTATTACTTACAAAAGCCACACTGGGGTGATGTTTGAGAGAGAATTTTAAGGTTTATACTGTTTGCCTGTTCTAGACATTTTAGTTTCTATCTACAATCAAGCTATACCACCTTGTTAGACCATATTTCCCTAGCTCTTCTACAAAGTAGGCCAACCCTCATGGAGAGGCATCTCAGACTTGTGGCCTAACAAGAAATTCTTCATGTTAACTGTGCTTCCTAATTGGCTCCATTGTGTCAAATGTTGCTTCTCATTAAAATATTCCCTCGAGGCAACAACTTCAGAGCCCAGTGGCAGGTGAAAAGAAAGTTCTAAATGATGTGAGTCATGAGTATTGTGCACAGCTGAGACTCAACGGACATTTTTAGTCATATAGTTAGTTCCAAAGACTGGCTGGGAATTCCTTCTGGAAGAGGCCCGACTTACCCTTCAATTACCTCCCAATTCTGCCAGAAACTTAATGATCAGTTCACGAAGCACTTTAAAAATCTGTCTTAGGAGTAAAATAGAAATGAAGAAACAATTACAGCAATTGCATAATGTATCTATCAGAAAGTAGAGCCATATGCTCCCCAGTTGTCCCCAGACTCCCTCTCATCAGTAGCAATGACTCAAGCATCTACTCAAGGAGCGGGGATATGTGCATGGCTAGTCCTTCCCATGAATGGAATCCCCAGATGCAGGCAGCGTTCATTTATCCTTTCCTTCTGCCTTGATCTGTTGACTTGTCTCCAACATTAAGTATGCTCCACTTCTTTCGTTTCCTTGATTTGGGCATCTGCAGCCTCGCTGGCTTCTCACAACTCTTTATTTCTAAGAAATGAAAAGCAAATGTTATTCTCAAAGAATTTTCCCACCCCTTCTTCATTTATTCTTTAATAAAAATATGTATTTGTCCCCTTTGAGGCAGAATCTGGTAGTTAGGCTGGACTTGAACTCCCAATTCTCCTGCCTCCACCTTCTGCCTGCTGGAATTATAGACAAGTGGGTCCCAAATATTCAGAGTCAGAGGTGAACAAGCAAGGACACCATTTATCTTGAGTCCCTAGAGAGTCTTTACGAAGCTATGAATTACTTACAAATTATTTGGAGACCCAGCCCATGATCTACAGAGCTTGGAGAGGTAGGGCTGAAGCTGATGACCTAAGACATCTCAGTTCTTTCCCCTTGGAGGTAACTCAACAGACACTTGATAGACATGAGATTTCATTCTAATACATAAACAAGCTGATTTTTTTTCTTTAAATCTTCCTCTCCCAGAACCATTATTAAGCTAAGTCAAAAGTTTCCCAGGGCGAATTTTACTGAGATTGAGAAGCTGGTCCTGGATGTGTCCCACATCCATGAGGAGTGCTGTCTAGGAAACGCGCTGGAGTGCCTGCAGGATGGGGTAGGAGTCTCTCTCTTTCTATGAGATGATTTCTACTTCCTCCCTTTTCACTTTGTCTCACTGTAAATGAAGGCCACCTGCCTTGGCCAGAGCACAGTGTATGGTAACTGTGACCTTGTGAAGTTATAGGCTTTCTAAGGGTAGAATTTAAGCTATGTTCTTGATCTCAGCTTTCACTTCAGGCCTTAGCAATCCCTGCCCCTGTTTGTGAGACTAAGGTACATTTGTTTCTTTATTTGACTGAAGTACAGTGAGTATCTTCTACCACCCAGCTAGCCGCTGGTTCACCATGAGAGGCACTAGGAAAACATAAACTGACATCAAGGAATGTATAGTTTAATCAGAGAGATAAGACAATGGCCTTCATGGAGTTATAGACTGTCTTGTTCACTGATATGTCTACAGGACAATGCCTGTCACATCAAGAGAGTCTGTCATAGTTTGATGACAGATTTATAAGTAAAAATAACCAATAAACTGTTGCACAAGGGAAAAATGTCCATTCATGGCAAGCAGAGGTGTGAATAAAGGGATTAAAAAGAACTAAAACCCCAAACTCCTAGCAATAGAATCTATAAGAAGTGGTCATGTACATGGCATGGCAATTTTGGGCCAATCCTGGGCTTTCTAGACATGGAACAAGAAGTCTACATACAACAAATCACTTCCCCTCTCATCCCTGTGACACCAAGGAGACTTAAAAAAAAATCACTGTTGTTAGAGGCTCAAGTGACTTGAAAACTGGGGCAGGAAAGACTCCTTTCAGTACACTCCTGTGGTGCTTTTGTAGGGGTAGTCAGGGAAGTCAGCAGGTGGCAGGGTTGCCAGGGACAGAGCTGGACAACAGGCACCCCTGTCGTGAGGATAAACCAGGAAGCATAGGTTTGAGTATTTATTTGCTCATCACACTAAGAATTCATCGGTCAGTTAGGAATACCAGCAAAAGAAGCATTTTGCTTTTCTTTGATGACAGCTTTCTTGGTTTGTAAGTAACAATTTTATTGATTTTCATAGACGGTTAAAAAAATTACCTTTTAACTTTTGGAGCTTGTAGTTACTTTTTTATTGAGAGTAGAAAAATAATTTCAGTATTTTAAGGAAGGCTTTAACAACTGAATATTAGGTTTCAACCATCACAGCTGATAATGCCCCTGAGCAGAGAGACAAAAGTTTTCTCTCCAGGATTTTTCACCGCGGGTTTGTTGTCTAGAGACTGCCCTCTGGAGGGCAGAGTGGGTCACTGCATATCTTTTTGATCAAGATGGAGGGGAGAGCTGGCAAGGTCAGAATGCCCGCTGCGAATATTGTCCATTGGAAAATTTCAATACCAATAAAAAGATGCTGTGTGGTTTTGAGCAGCATATTTCCTTCATTTCTTGAAGATTTTTATTAAAATAGAAAGAAGGACTTACAGGAAAGAGGTCTTGAACAATTCGGAAAGCAATGAGGAAAAGCAAGGTGAGCAAAATAAAAGGGAAGAGAGAGAGAGGAGTTAAAAAACAGAAAGAGAGATGAAGCAAAATGCCTGTATTGGCTCTTGATTTTTCTCTTCACCTTTCCATTGATATCTTCTTCCACTTCCTTTTTAAGCTTTAAGTTCCTACCTTAAAGGATAAATCTTTGAGATTTATATTTTGTTATACCCACTACAGGAAAAGGTCATGTCGTATATATGTTCTCAAAAAGATATTCTGTCAAGCAAAATAGCAGAATGCTGCAAATTACCTACACTGGAACTTGGCTATTGCATAATTAATGCAGAAAACGATGACAGACCTGAAGGTTTATCTCCAAATCTAAATGGGTTTTTGGGAGATAGAAATTTTGGCCAATTTTCTTCAGAGGAAAAAATCATGTTCATGGCAAGGTAACATGCTCTGTAAATCTATGTTCACAATGATAAAGACCATCATGTGATTGGAAGCTTTGTTTTGTTGGCATGGGGAGTGGTGGCTATAGTTTTTGAGCTCAGTTGAGGCTGTCTGTCTTGATGCTGTGATGCTAAGGAGCTGCAAGCAGGGAACCAGTAACTAGGGGATGAGATCTGTGGTAGTGATGAGACTTCCACAATAATCAATAATCACTATTAATTGGCTTGCTTATGAATCTAAATTTTGTTTTGTATTTTCTCTGAAATAAGGAATGCCATCCTAGTTACATATCTCGCTCATATGATAGCCACCATACATTTCAAAGATAATATAGATATTTCTGTAATAAGGAAGGCTTAGGCTGGCAAGTTGGCACAGTGGGGAAAAGTACTTGCCACACAAGCCTGACTACCTGAGTTCAAACCAGGGAAAGTGATTGAACCAATTTCCAAAAGTGCTCCTGGATAACACATGCATGCTACGGCATATGTGCCTCCCCCTCAAGTAATAATAGATAAATAAAATTAAATTTGAAAACAAGAAGGGCCCAAGATCATGAATAGACTCTCTTGCTATACATGTTTTTAAAAACCATTCCCCTAAATGTAACTCAACAGCTAGAGACAGATGGGCAGTCTTTCATTGAAACAGATTGCTCACTATTTATTGAATTTTTAAGCCAATGGAAACACATTTAGAGCATTTTCACAATGGTAGTTTTTTTGTAGTAGAATCAATAGGTATGTATTCATTCTATTTGCCAACAGTCAAGTTAATACCTTTTCCTTTACTGTATGTACCTGTGGATGTTGTTAGAAGAGGGATTTGTGCAGCTCTTAGGATATTATATTTAATGATTTCCGAGGACCTTTATCAATTCGAGAGTCTGATTCTAACGCAGCAGTGAAAACAATGGTTCAATTTTCTCCCCAGTATTCCCAGAAGACATAGCTCTTTCGTTGCCTAAAAATCAGAAAATTCACATATCATTTGTACTGCTAAATAAAATTATATAAACCAAAAAACAAAAACAAAAAAAAGACTAGATTCAGGAGACACAGCTAGAGATTTTATTGGTGGTATAAGTAAGCACTACCAATATCTATAACCATGGAACACAATTAATATTAAAGAGCAATCTTCACACTTATATGTGCATACACATCTAAGAAAGCTAGTAGTGTGCTTCATAGAGACAGGCCTTTGGTGGCAAAGAATGTTTGCAGTGGAAATTGTCTCAGCTAAGAATGGTCTTCCTCCACACCTTTGCACTTCCTTCCCTCACGCCTCTGCTGCTGTATCACTTACCCAAAGGAGCTGTGCTTGACCACAAGCCCAATTAGTGACTACCCCTCATTGGGCGCCACCTCTCTTCTTGCCCTTCATCTTTCTTTATTTTCTCTCCATTGATTTGTCACTACCAAAGATACATGACCCATTTTAAACTTGCTTCTGCCTCCTTATAACAAATGCTTCGAGGAGGAAAGAGATTTTCTGCTACATGGCATTATCCCTTCACTGTTTAGAGCAATTTTAGCATCCAGTACTCTCTGGAAAATATATCTGTTGGTTAAATGATTATAAACCTCATCGCTAAAAAGCCAACATAAAATATGAAGGAAAATAAAACAGCATTATTTGTATCATTCTTCTTTAATTAAAAATAATTTCACATACATGCATACATAGTTTTAGAACTAGGTTCCACATATGAGAGAAAATATGTAGAGTTTGTCTGAAACCAGCTTATTCACTTAACTTAATGATTTCCAGTTCCATCTATTTTCTGGCAGATGTCATGCTTCCATGAAAGGATATTTTACAGAGTAATTTAAGGGACTATACATATAGCCTGCATTAAGAGTTTTGCTGTTCATAGAGTTTAAATTATGTTCGTTTTTTTCTGCTTCACTTGCTATTTGATTTTTAATGCCTATTTGCTCTGACTATTACATAGGAATGGTTAGGGAATTAATGGTGTAATTTGGTCTTAGTTTCAACAACATGATATTTTTCCTACATATTCCAGCTTTCTTTATGAATATTCAAGAAGAAATCCCAACTATGCTGTCTCTGTCATTCTAAGAATTGCTAAAACCTACCAGGAGATGTTGGAGAAATGTTCCCAGCCTGAAAGCTCACTTGCATGCCAGGACAATGTGGTAGGCTGCTCTGGAATTTGGGGCATAATCTGTAAAACTGCATTGATAAAGAAGCATTGTAAATACTGTTTGTGGGCCAGAGGGATGGTTCAGCAGGTAAAGGTACCCGTATCATGAGCCTGGGGACCTGAGTTGAAGGGGACCATGTGAAGGGAGAAGGAAAAGAAACCTGCTCTACAATGTTTGAGAGGCTTCCACACATGTCCTTTGAAAAGCACATGTTCCTCACAAAATAATAAAAATAGATTATTTTTTATTAAAATGAAAAGTAACTATTTATTAACTAGTAATTAGCTAATTATATGTATAAACTAGTAACCTAACTATTAATTATTCCAACCCCTAACCAATGGCTTATATAAGAAATAAAAATGTTGGTCAAATGCTCTATGGTGAATAGAATAGAGAGAATATTCATTTTTTGACAGTTTTGGGAAGGCAAAATCTTACACAGAAATTTCAGCTCTCTATCTGGTGGTTGTGTTCTCAAGAGTTCATTTGTTTTAATTTTCAAAGGTCACACTCTATCATCTTTAATGTTTTATAAAGGCTTCCAAGATGGGTTTTGTAATGGAATAAGCTACTGGCATAAAGAAAATTGTGTGTCTGGGAGGAGAGAAAAATGCATGTAATAATATCTGTACTTTTAGGAAGAAGAACTGCAAAAACACGTCGAGGAGAGCCAAGCCCTGGCGAAGCAGAGCTGTGCTCTCTACCAGAAGCTGGGGGCCTACTACTTACAAAAGGAGTACGTTGTTGTTGTTGTTGTTGTTGTTGTTGTGTGTTCAGTGATGTCACACTTTTAATAGGTGAGGGAAACATAAATTTAAATTCCTAAGCCGCTCCTGCTCTCACTTCCATCCCCAGTTGGACAGAAGTCAGTATAAAACTGATTACATGATTCCTCCCAGGTCGGTGTTCCCCCTTAGGGATCCACAAGAGCACCTGTGGAATCTGATCTATTGAACTGGCTGCAGGTTCCCCACACCCTGCAGCTTTTTGCAGGAGAGGAGTCAATTTTGCTCACAGCCTGTCAAGGTTCCAACACCCAATGGTCACAGTCGAAATCAAGGAAGTGCTGATGCTGGGAAGATAGCCCGCTGCTGCGGCGTCTGCATCCCATAGTGATACGCGGGGAAGACGAGAGCATGTGGAGTGATGTCAGAATAAAAACTTCTCAACTGCTGAGCCATATGCTCATGTCTCCTGACACCAAAAGTAGGCCCTCGAGAAGGAGTAAAAACTCATGACGGCACGGTAAAAATGCTTCTTTCAGGTTCCTCATTACTTACACAAGGAAAGTCCCTCAGATGACGTCAGCAGAGCTGATAGACCTCACCGGGAAGATGGTGGGCATTGCATCCACATGCTGCCAGCTCAGCGAGGATAAATGGTCTGCCTGTGGTGAGGGAGCGGTGAGTATCCTCTCTCTCTCTCGTTTCTGCTGTTTGACTTGAAGCTGTTCCCTATTTCCATCCTAGGAGAAATAGTGGAGATGGCGTTTGCTTCGTTTGCTCAGTGAGTTCAAATGGAGGGGTTTGTGGGAGTGCTGTCTCTCGGTGGTTTGCCTTGATCCAGGCTTGCTGCCCTTCTAGAACGCCTGGTAGAAGTGTAGCCAATTTGTTCAACAATATATAAGCAAGCTTTATGTATAGGAAGGATAATAGCCAATATGTTATTCAACTTATTCATATTATCTAAATTCTTACTTTAATATTTGAAAAGCAAAGCTTTACTTACAATATATTGCACTTCGTTATCTTATTTTAGCCATACTTAAGGATCTGCCTTTGCAGGCCAGTCTTAACATTATAGCGCTATTTGGGGCAGTTTGTTCCCAAGGTAAAGTACAGGAGTAAGATCCATGTTCTGCATAGTAAGCTCCTTCATTTTCATGTCACATTGCAAGGAGACTTCTGCCAGTAAGCTTGAGCTGTTTGCATTGATACTTAAGAATAGAAATTGTACCATTTTTCTAGGGTGACTGTCTTAGATTAGATAATCTGAATGACTCACGTAGATTTAGCCTGAGAATAGTAAGCACACAAACATGCTAAAATAATTAAAATTTATAACTAGATATTTAAGAGCTATCTTTGAAGTATGTGAGATTGAAGAATCTATATTAAAGCCTTAAATACACATTTATACAACCATTTATTTTCTATGAGTTGTGTGTGTGTGTGTGTGTGTGTGTGTGTATGTAATAAAAATTGCAAAGGTTAGATTTGTTCTATTCTGACCTTCAGAAAGGGATTCTCTGCATCAAAACCCAAACTCCAGAGTTGAAGAGATAGCTTGGACAGTTAAAAGTGTGTACTGCTTGGGGGTGGTGCACTCCTTTAATCCCAGCATTCGGGAGGCAGAGGCAGGCAGAGCTCTGAGTTCAAGGCCAGCCTGGTCTACAGAGTGAGTTCTAGGACAGCCAGGGTTGTACAGTGAGACCCTGTTTCAAAAAAAAAAAAAAAAAAGTTTGGTTCTCAGCACCTGCTGAAAATGACTCTCAAACACCCTTTACTCCAGATCCACGGAGATTTGATGCCTCTGTCTTCCACAGACACCCACCCCCACCCCATGTACACATGCCTAAAAATAAAACAAACGTTTAAAGAAAAGCAAAACTTAACCAGATACACATAGAAAACAACCGATTGATTTGTACACATCAAGATAGAGATATTTTTCCTTTTTAAAAGTCTGTGTGCAACTAGAAGCATATTTCAGCCAGCTAAAGGGCTTTCATCAATGTCACATGTGTTAAAAATCTGTCACTCCATATTGTTTCATCCCAAGCAAATGGGCAAACATTCAAGTCCACAACATGCTGTTAGTATGGCAACAATAATACATAGCAAGTTTTCGTGTAATATTAGTGATAAGTTCTTGGACACTGGGTGTCACTACATGAGATTTCAGGAATTGTGAACCAACTCGGTGGCTAATTTCATTTCCCTGCTTTCTTCCTTTTCATTCTCCTAACCAGGCTGACCTTTTCATTGGACACTTGTGTATACGACATGAAGCAAACCCTTTGAACCCTGGCATTGGCCACTGCTGCAACTCTTCATATTCCAACAGGAGGCCATGCATCACCAGCTTGGTGATAGATGAAAGCTATGTCCCTCCGCCATTTTCTGATGACAAATTCACCTTGACCAAGGATCTGTGCCAAGCTCAGGGCATAGCTCTGCAAACCATGAAACAAGAGTAAGACATTGTTATGCTCTACCCTGGAGAAGACCAGTGCTAGAGGGGGGAGCCGAGACTCCTGCTTTACATTTCTATGACTCATAGGTTCCCTAGAACATAACTATCCTTGAAGCACTGAAGTATCTCATTGAAATTAGTTCTGTTTCAGTTTTCATACAGCTTTGTAGGGGAAGTTGGTTTGGAAAAATCCACTAAGGCAGACAATTTTCCCTTTATAAAAAATTATCTCTGTCCTAACAGCTGTGATATATTTTGGGTAGAAGGAAAATGGATGATCTATTTTGAAAAATTAGGAGAGATCTTTGTAGTGAGTCTGGGTACTTCCATTCCAATTAGAGGACATGTGTGACTGCATTTATAAGCAGGATAATTATATCTGACTAAACCATATTGTTAAAATAAAAGGGGATAAATACACATTTTATTGATGACAAGTGACATTCTGTAATGGTGATCGGGATGAAGCTAGTGGAACTTACATTCTTCAAATACCCATGCATTTTAATTTAAATTTAATACTCACTGGCTTTGCACAGGGCCTTCCTTCCTTGGGAGACCCATTCTTCTATTTTTCTTCACTTCAGTCAGCAGAGAATAATAAGAATGAGGCTTTTTCTCCCAAGCCTTCCCTATTGCCCTGCCAGCTTTAAGTCCACCATATAATCACTGCTAAGTGAGTAGTGTAGGCGGCCAGTGATCCTTGGGTTAAGGTATGACAGCGGCAGGTGTCAGCATCTAGACATCTGGGCTTGTGTGCATGGATAAACCACACTACAGAAGAGGGAATAGGAAAGGATAACGTAGGCAAGCCAGACAGAGACCGCACAGTTCACTCCATAAAAGCATGTTGAATCCAGACATGGTGTTTCATCTGTAACTTGCACCAGGGCAGGCCAGCAGCTTGGCATGTTTCCAGCCTCAGTCTTTCTGATCTAAACTGGGAGGGCTAAGCCTGGCAATGAGTGGAAGGAGTATTGGCTAAGGGTGGGGACTGCCAGGGCTCTGAAAACGTTCTACCAAAAGCATTTTGGGAAAGCGCCATTGCATGACAGGCGTCCCTGTGTTTCCTTCTGTTTTCAACCACAGGCTTCTCGTTAACCTTGTGAAGCAAAAGCCTCGCATGACGGAGGAGCAACACGAGGCTGTCACTGCCGATTTCTCCAGCTTTTTGGAGAAGTGCTGCCAAAGCCAGCAGCAGGAAGTCTGTTTCGCAGAAGAGGTGCGTTCGAAACATTTTATTCCCCAAAGTCTTGGCATGGAGCATCCTGCAGTAAAGAATGGAAATAATATCCTGCAAATCTACAACTTGAAATAATGACAGATTTAAATTTTCTTTGGATATTTCTTGAGGTTCAAAAATAATAACATTTTCCTCAGTATCAGGGAGAATTGAAAATTTAAACTACATTAAGAGAATCAGTAATTTTGATTTATTTCCTAATGGAGAGAATGATTAAATGTATATAAATAATTGATGACAATGTAGACTTTTCTGAGCTAAAGTTAATCAGTTTTCAGGAACTGAATTAAAAGAGTTCACTAGTTAGTGTACTAATTACATAACCAAGGTCTTAGGAGACTATTTTTAGGATATCCACTTGGACTCACTTAGGAGCACATTTTTGTACACCCACGGTAGAAACAAGGGATTGCCTGAGTTGACTGTATGACTGTCACCATCCCTCGTCCCTCTATCTGAGCATTTTTATGTGTTCTTGACTTTCAGGGTCCAAAGTTGATTTCAAGAACTCGTGCTGCTTTGGGAGTTTGAATTCCTCCAGGTAACAAAATTTTCAGCCCCAGGCTAAATCATGATGTTGATGAAGATTCTAAGAAATACCATGAAATTCCTTTAAAATGAGTATAATTTAATAAAACAGGTTTAGTTTTAAAATACTGAAACAAGGGGGCTGGAAAGACGGCTCAGCAGTTTAAGAGCACTGGCTGCTCTTCCAGAGGTCCTGAGTTCAATTCTCAGTTACTACATGGTGGTTCACAACCAATGCCCTCTTCTGGCATAACGTTGTAATTGCAGATAGAGTATCCAAAGTCTAAAAATAAATAAATAAATAAATAAATAAATAAATAAATAAATAAATAAATAAATAAATAAATGTAAGAAAATACTGAAACAAAAGTTTGGGAGACTTCAAAGGCTTCAGAAGTTCCAATCAACAGGCCTTCCTATGTTCCTATTAACAAAACATTTTTACCTTCTCTACCTACTCAATTAATAATATAAACTATTTTTTTTTCCAGAGGGAAGAGAGGACAAAATGAGTTGACACTTTGGCGAGAGCTTTTTGGTTTAATTGTAACTGACAATACTTTAATGACATGGTCAAGACTTCCATGTGATATTTCTCTACCTCAGAAATAAAGACTTCCCAACTAGTTTTCTTTTCCTTGTCTGCTTATTTATGAAAACATAATTTTTTAGAGAGTTCAACATGTCATTGGCTAAAACAGATTCTGTTAAAATTCACAAGTAGTGGTCATTGTGGGAGATGAAAGCCACCCACAATGGATCTATCACACTAGAAGTTGATGCTTTGATGACCCGAGAAAACATTCTCAAAACAAGCACTGCTAGGTGTTGCCTGGTCCCGTTGCTCCTCATATGACCTCTTAAGTGTACTAGTGAAGAATAAAACAGACAATGAGAAATTATGTTATTATTTTTCATAGGATACATGAAAATTCAACATGTGTTTTTCTTAATCTTGTTTACTTCTCTATTCATAAACACTTAAAAACATGTCCACTGGGCTGCAGTTGCTTTGATCAAAGGTGTTTATTTATCTTTTTCTTTTCGGAGTGAGCACTCTCTGACTGGCAGGCCCTGTTCTAGGAACAGTCACTCTATGGTCACTGACTCCTTAGTCACTGGTTGCTTTGGTAGAGAGTAAGAGAGACAATAAAAAGGCAGTGGCACTAAGTTGTGACCTTAAGGAGGTGATAGAAAATTGCTGAGAGAACCACAGTGTTGGTGAGATCAGTTCGATAGAGGAAATTGGCACAATCATTGATAAAAACTCTGGGAAGAAGAGGGTGTGTTTTGCAGTTCCAGCCCAAGGATAGGGCTTTCCACAAAAGAGAAAAACACAGAAATGGACTGGGCAAATCAACACAGCATGAACGGCTCCTGGGAGTAAGTAGTACATCACTGCACTTAGAAGCAGATGCTATGAAAAGTATGAATAGGTTGCATATGGAAAACTACAAAATAGTTTTGAGAATGATTAAAGAAGACAGAAGCGATGAGGTGTACAATGTTTGGAAGTTGGAGGATGAAATATCAGGGCCATACTACTTTAAGGAGTTTTATAAACCTACAGTAGCAAAAATAGAACATTTGTGTAAATACAAAAAACAGGTCAGTGCAACAGAATTAAGTGGCCAGAAAGGAACTCACAATGAATGTGGATAACTGATCCTTGAGTAATGTGACCAGGCAAACCACGGGCCAGGGAAAAGGTTTTCCAACAAATGGTTCTGAGACAATTGGAAGTCTGCACTACATGCTTGGAGAACTGAGAGCTATGCTTTATACCACACACCATGAACCAAAATGAATCATAATGTAACATGCAAAATTACAGAACTTAGAAAATATTTTGGTGAGAGGTAGACACATCCCTCTTAAATATGACACCAAATGTATAATCCATAAAGAAATAAATTGAAAGTTTTATTCAACTCTAGAAGACATCATTAACAGAATGAAAAGGATGAATCCAAGATTGGGGAAATGTTTTTGCAAGGCAGAGACAGGCAAATCACATAAGACAAAGAGCTTACTTGTTTCCAGATGATATTAACCAACTCTCAAAACTAAACAATGAGCAAGCAAACAACACAACACAATAAAAAAGGAAAAGTAACTAACTGATGCCTTTACCCAAGCTATACCAAGTGGCCATGATGGCAAAACCAACCAACTAGCCAGACAGCCAAACAAACAAACAAAACATGAAGACATGCCAAACATAATCATTACTTAAGTGTAAAATGAAGCATGATCACATACCTATTAGAATAGTTGTAATTAAAATACTGACTATATCAATTGTCTAAAGGTTTCAGAAGGCTGAGAACTCATACACTGCTTACTGGAGTGTCAAATGGTTCACCTGTTTGTGAAACAATTTTCTTATAAATTTAAGCATGCATACATTATGGTACAGACATTCTGCTTGTAGATATCTACCCTAAAGATGTGTATGTTCATACAAAGAAATGCACACAAATGTTCCAGCTTTATCTGAAATGACTTAAAATTGAAAGCAACAAAATTGTACAATAGGTGGGCTAATGAGCCAAGCATGGAATATTCATATTTGTACAGTGAAATACTATTTAAGAAAAAAAGAACAATTGACATATCAAATAAAACAACTACATTTCTCAAATACCATTCATGAAAAGTGAGATAATAGAGTGCACATCTTTTTGTTGTTGTTTTTTCGAAACAGTGTTTCTCTGTGTGGCTTTGCACCTTTCTTGGAACTCGCTTTGGAGACCAGGCTGGCCTCGAACTCACAGAGATCCACCTGCCACTGCCTCCCAAGTGCTGGGATTTAAAGGCGTGTGCCACTACCGCCCGGCTAGAGTGCACATCTTATAATTATATTCATGTAAAAATACAGAGACTAAATATCAATGTATAATGATGGGATGCAGGGGTGGTTTGTTTGAGGAAGGAAGGAATAGTAAGATGTTGGAGGGAAGGATTACCAAGGGCCCTGAGGTCATTTTGGAGGTGATGGCTGTATGTTCATAATCTTGATTGTGATGATGGTTTACATAAACATCTATCAATTTAAGTATTTGCAGTTTAACTACGTATCAATTATACTTCAATGACAGTGATTCACTAAGTTCACTTAAAATATTACAGAGTTTAAATTGAATTTTTATTATCTCTTACAGACTGAGCAATATATTCCTAAGAGAAAGAATATCAACCTGGCTGAGTCAGCTCCATCATCCAGTCCCAGAACATACCCTAGTGTCCTCTGTGAATTTCTACAGAGCATGGGGCATTAGCATGCCCGTTCTAGAAATACAAATTCCACCTTAGCCCATCTTCAGAGGCCACCCCAAGTCATGGAAACGAGCTATGATTGTGACTTCTATGGACAACAGTTTCTGTCTCTTTTAATCAGCAACTCTGCCTTGACACAGAAGCCAGACTTCAACCCTCCTGAAGTACAGAACGCAAACAGCAATCCTACTTGGTTTGGCATATGAGTTACATCTCTTGCAGACTATCTGAAGAAGCAACTGAGAGGGAGGGTTTATTTTGGCTCATAGTACAAGGACTCAGACCCTATCACGGTGGGGAAGGCGTGGCCAAGGTGGGGAAGGCGTGGCCAAGGGTTCACCCTATGGAGCAGGAGCCTATACTATAGCAGCGGCTTGTTACTTGGGCTTGGCCAGAAACCAGAAATAGGGGCCCAGACAGATGGCCGAGCTACAATCCTTATACATTCTATAGGACCCATTTTCCAGAAGTTTCACATCCCACCCCCATCTCTGACACAAAATGAGTATTATCAGCTGGAGACCAAGTGTTCAAACTTGTGGGTCCGTGGGGACATGTCACACCAAAACTGTAACTGTAGAGAAAATAGCCTGCAGTCTGCTGGAGTGGAGACCACTGTAGTTGCCAGACAGCAGCAGAACGGCTTGATTTCAGAGCCTACTGATGCTCTCACTAGATAGCGGGGCTCAGCCAGCCAGCGGCCCTACCTGTTCTCAGAACAAAGGCAGTGGCCCAGCCTCACCAGAGAACCCGACAGCAAACGCTGCTGGCTGAGGAAATTGCCAGCTGCCTCACCCCCAGCCCTGATACTCCCAGGCTAGTAGAAAAAGTGAAGGCCTGTTCGTCTCCAAGGATACCGGGCAGCCGAGGGTGGTGGCATTTTCCTGGAACGCACAGTAACGATGAGGGGCACAAGGATTCAGAAGAATGAAGGGATGATTACATCACCAAAGACACATGCAGGGATTCAATCACCATTGAATCTCCTTAAAGAAGAGGAGGTCACAAAACCACAACCTTTAGTATATTCACAGAAGCTAAGAATGATTGAAAGCATAGTATTTCAGAAAACCATCAAAGCACAAATAGAGACAAACAAGGAAGAAAGTATTCACACACCCACCAGGAAACAGGGGACAAAATTGCAGTATTGTGTTCTTACTTTTCAATAATTATCTTCAACGTCAATGGACTGCATTCAATCAAAAAAAAAAAAATAGACTGGCTGACTGGGTTTCAAAAGGAGCCAACTATATGCTGTTTGTGAGACTCACTTCAGTTAGGAGAGTACACAGCGATGGAGGAGGAAGGGGTGGGAACAGACATTTCCTGCAAACGGACCCAGGAGAGCGCAGGGTCAGTGGTGCTTAGCCACAGGGGCCTGAAGGCAAAAGTGGTCAGAGACAAGAAGTCAATCACATAGCGGAAAAAAGGGCAAAGCACCAAGAAGAGCTGTGTAGACAGTAATAAACATCTCACCCTAGAAAGGGAACCAAAGACAAACCAAAGCAGGGATTCCATCAGGAACTTGGGGAAAACCAGTGAGTTTATTGTGTTTGGAGACAGGGTGGGTGAAAGACTCCTTACTGGAAATGGCGGATCCCACGCTGCGGCATCAGCACAGGCCTACTGACTGTTTGGGATGATGACCCGTGGGAGCTGCACCTCGGAGTCCTCTGTGTGGTTATCCTCCCACTCTTCCATAGTGGAGCACCTCCGGAGATCGCTCACAACTGGGAGGAAGCAGAGAGGAGAAGTAGCCAGAGCACAGGAGAGGAGGATCCCGTGGTCCTCCCCTCCTCCTTCAGATCGACCGTTCCACTATCTATCATTACTGCAGGCCTAGCTATCTTTCCGTTCTCTTATTTCATTGTCATGGATTCCTGATCAAGTTAATCTCTACTCCAAAATGACCCTGTCATTAGCATGTATCCCTAGAGGAAAGGGCATATTATACATAACAGGAAGATATGCAACTTACACATATATAATAGCAAATCAATAGTCCTGAGAGGAGAGATGGGCTCAATACCAAAATGGAAGGAGACTTCAATTTTCCACCTTTGGTCACACACAGATCCTCCAGATGGAGAAGAATCATGGAAAGTTTAGATTTGTATTACACTTCAGACTAAATGAACTTCAGAGACATACACAGAACATTCTATTTAACTGCAATAGGACACACGTTCTGTTGGATGTCTGCACAGCTGGATTCTACCACAAACTAGTGCCAATCACCCTCAAACTTCTCCAAAATCAAAACAGAGTAGAAACATTCATAAAGGGAAGTTTCCAGAAAACAAAAACAAACTAAAACTAAAAAAACCAGTCATCACCTGAGTTAAGGATACTGCAGGCTGGGCTGACTGGTCAGAACTGTGATCACAGAGAGCTGGAAAGTCACAGTGCACAACAAAATTACCCTGAGCTATCTGTGGTTGCCGTAATTGCCATTTATCATCCACCTCTGCGTTTGACCTAACATCATTAGGATTGTCCAGTAAAATCCTTTTGGGAATGGGTAAATAGACCCCTCACCTGAACCAGCTCAAAAGCTAAATATTTCATCAGAAAACATCTGGGGCCCGTCACAGAGATTCCCCACTTTACCGTAACATATCTGCTTGATGTTTCCACCATAAATTTCAAAAATACTTTTATTTATGACTTTCTTTGTTCTTTTACTATGAAACCTTCATAAAGTCATTACCACCTTGGAATATGTGTGGTATTTGGAGTAACCCAGATCTATGTCCCCAGGCTGATGTGACGAATATTTAGGTCCAGAATCAACTATCTCTGATTCCCTTTGAGATGTGAGCTATGCTATTTGTTTATTATCTATCTATCTATCTATCTATCTATCTATCTATCTACCTACCTACCTATCATCTATCTATCTATCCTCTATCAATTTATCTATCTATCTATCTATGTATCTATCTGTCATCTATTCATTTAGGGTGTGTGTATGAATACTTATAAACACTATTTATATTTTTGAGACAGGCTGTCTCTATATAGCCCTGACTGTCCTAGAACTTGCTCTGTAGACCAGGCTGGTCTTGAACTCACAGAGGTCTGCCTACCTCTGCCTCCCAAGTGTTGAGATTAAAGATGTGTGCCACCATGCCTGGCTATTTATTTTTTATCTTTTATAAGGCCCACATTAACCCAGAACCAAAGCCACTGAGGGACATTGCAAGAAAAGAAAATTACAGTCTGATATTCCTGTGAGAAAAAAAAAAATCCTCAGCAAGTTCTTGAGGAAGTGGATTTCATCAGTATCTCAAAAAGGATCAGTCACTATGATCAGGTGGGTTTTGTTTTAGGGACAAAAAATGTCTGAACAATAACAGCACAATGATAAAGATCATACACTGCATTAAAAAATAAAGAACAAAACCCATGTGAGCATCTCAAGAAATGTAGGATATAGCTTTGCAAGTTTAAACATCATTTCATGACCAAATTATCCATGAAAAGAATGCACCTCAACACACTGAAGGCCATATACGGCAAGACCACAGATAATACTATGTATTGAAGAAGATTTCTATACACAGAACTGTGTTCTTAAAATAGTCCCAGAACTCTAGCGATTGGTCCAAATGGCATGGCTATTTCAAGATTATCAATCCTTATTAAAAACTTGTTTTCTAAAAGCTTTGGGTGTACGAACACTTCTTTCTCTATATAGTTACAGAATTCGATGTTTTCAGTGTTGTCTTTGTTATGTTCCTTAAGATTTAGAGAACTTATTATTCTAATTTTCTTTGATTACGAGTGAAACTGACTGTGTTTTGTTTATGTTTGTGAGTTTGCACAGGGACACCCATTTGTGTGTGTGTGTGTGTGTGTGTGTGTGTGTGTGTGTGTGTGCATCTGCACATTTGTGTATTCCTGTGGAAGCCAGAGGACAACTTCTGGTTCTGTTTCTCAGTTGTCCACTATGTGTGTGTGTGTGTATATGTGTGTGTGAGAGAGACTGAGAGAGAGAGAGAGAGAGAGAGAGACAGAGACAGAGACAGAGACAGAGACAGAGAGAGTCTCTCTGTGGCCTGAAAATTATCAAATGCTGTAGAGTCACAGGGACCCGCTCAGCCATAGTCCTCAGCACTGGGGGCTTAGAAGTGTGCACTGGCATGCCTGGCTTTACACAAGTTCTGGAGACTAAACTCAGGCCTTCTTACCTGTCAGGTAAACACTTTCTGGACCAGGCTACCCTCCAGGCCCCAGAAATGTAATGCTTTTAGAGTGTGTTTCCTGTTTAATGTGTTAGCTAGTCTTTGTTCCTTTAACCTGCGGATTGTTTTTTCAACTTGAGAGATTTCTTCCCCCCCAGTTAAACACAGCATAATTTTCTCTAGTTAATAATTAGCAAGAAATTTGTACCATGACCAAAAGCCTCTGCATTTTAGAAACAGTTTAACTAGGTTACTTTTTAACAAATGTAAGGTCAAAGAATACTATTAAAAATTGAATTTGCCGTAGTCGCAATATCTCCTGAATGTGGCCTCTTTTTTATTTAAACATGAAACTCCTAAATTTTATAGGCTTTATTTTTTTCTTGTTTTCTTTGACTGAATCCTTAGCCCTACCCACAAAGCTGCAGGATGTTGGTAAGGAATTCTCTTGTATATTATCAGGGAATGACCAAATTAGGGACATCACTTCTTTTTTTTTTTTAAGCCCTTTAACATTTTAATTACTCTTATGGTTTTATTTTTTCTCTCTCTTTTCTTTGTTTATGTATACTGGTCAGTAATTTCAAACAACATACAGATTTTCATTTTCATTTCATATTACCCATTCTACAGGGTGTTTGAACTCAGAAATGGCCAGCAATCTATATAGAATAGAAAGTGTTATCTTGATATCGAATTTGGACTTCATAATATTAGTAATTTCTGGTGACAGGTATATTTATTCTATCAGAACAATAGATGCAGTATATACATACACACATATACAAAAATTTATACACAATCTTTAAAAAATATTTTTGGTTGTCCAACGTGCCTCCCAAGTAGATGGTAAATGCCTTCATGGTATACGAGACCCCCCTTCAGCTGTCTGTCACACACTCACAGCAACAGAGTGTGCAAGGAGGCGCCAGGCTGGAGGAAAGGGCAATTTTACATTTGTATGTCCAAATGGAGAAACTTTGAAATTTTCCTATCCAAAGGAAGGTCTTTTTAAATCCTTCTGGCCAGAAAGTCACATCTTCTGTACATGAATGTAATTTGCTTTTTGTCAGCCCAGAAAACATACATATAAGTGACATTATATAGACTGAGCAGGTTGTATTTATGTATCAGAGAATATCTATATGCATATAATATATGTAACAACAATTAATGGAAAAAAAGATCATAAATTTGAAAGAAAGTAGGAGGGATATATGGGAGGATTGGGAGGGAAGATGAATTTAAAAAACGAATGTAATTTGCACAAAGTATTCAGCATATCGCAGTGGTCCTGGCCTGTGTCATATCCTCTACCAGACATCCCACGAGGTACCTGCTAGTGAGGGAGGGCAGTCACAGGCTTGCTGAGATGCCAGTTCTTAAGGTCTTCCTCTGCTTTCTCCACATAACAACCCATTTCAGATCCTGCTACTTCTGTCTACTTAATTTTTTTTTTTTGGTTTCTCGAGACAGGGTTTCTCTGTGTAGCTTTGCGCCTTTCCTGGAACTCGCTTTGGAGACCACGCTGGCCTCGAACTCACAGAGATCCGCCTGCCTCTGCCTCCCAAGTGCTGGGATTTAAAGGCGTGCGCCACCACCGCCCGGCTTAATGTGTTTTGTAACTGCGCTTTCTTTCCTTTTCTTATTACTCCCAGCGAAATTCAGCTCCCATTGTTTTTTCGATAGAACAATTGCTACAGTCACCTAATGATTTCCCAACTATATACCATCCAATTATTCTTCCTTCTTTCTACTTGACAAGTAGTTCCCGTCACTTTCCATAGGTTGCTTCATTGCCTGGTGTTTCTTATTGTGTAAACATGGTCATATTACTATCCCATATGAAAATCTCAGTGGCTTCCAACTGAAGCCCACATTTCTTGGTTTCACATGCAAGATCCTTATAATCCAAATTCTAAAAGATACTTCGTTCTTCTTATAAAATGGATTGTGTTTCTTCAAATATGTCTCAAGATTTCTTCTCTTTTCATTTTTGCTTACATATTTTCTCTACACTTAACACTGGGCATCTTACACTCCTACTACTTTTTAAAATATTTCTTCCACCTTAATTCATATGACACTCCTCCTAAATCTTTTCTGGTCCTTTACTTAGGGATCACAAAGCATTCATGACAAGTATTTAACTATATTCTAAATTGGATTATAGTCATGTGCACAAACTATTTCCACTATGTGAGTGCTCAGGAAACAAAGATTCAAAAAGGTATCTTTCTTGATCATTGTTGATTATTTCATAGTACCCAGAACAATACTTTATAAAAAAATAAATCCTCCAAAAACAAAGACTATGTGGACAAATATAAATCTCCTATGATGTGAGAAAGAATCTGTGATTTTGGGTGAACCTAGAGATCACATGACTAGTGCTGAGAACTGTATTGACTGCCACGAGGAGAGAGAGAGAGAGAGAGAGAGAGAGAGAGAGAGAGAGAGAGAGAGAAGAGAGAGACTTGTACATTCCTTATTAAAAATCTTAAAATATTTCTTCCATAAGCCTTTTTTATAATTTCACACTTGAATAACATGTAAAGTTATTTATTGGGAAAATGTTATAATATAAGGATATGTAATAACCCAAATATTCTTGCTTTTCAGATCGCTTCAAGGCTACCCAGAAATTCATAAATGAGAACACTGCATACCTGTGAGTTGTTCTGGGTTCCCTTTGATCATAGTGCTTTTGCTGTATTGTTATCCAATACATTATTCTAGGAAGGCAAATGCTCCTCAAAGATAATTTAATTAAATAGCAGCTGTATTAAGAGTAAACGCATTAGCCATTTCTATGAGTTATGTTTAGGCGTAAGTAGAAATTCTGCAGAGGATCACTGTGCACCCTCCACGGACTGTTGCAGGACCATCATTGCAGTTGCTCAATATGTTCAGGAAGCATCCTTTGATGAGGTGGAGATGCTGGTGAAAGTCATGATGGATTACAGGGACAGGTGCTGGGCGGATGAGACACTTCCGGAGTGTTCAAAAATAGCTGTAAGTAAACTGCTTGTGATTCTTACCCAAACAAGATCTAAGAATGGTACTCTGGACACATAGAATGTCATATTTAATGCTGCGTGCTTCCAACATCTAGCAGAAGTGACCGGAACAGCCCAAATGAAGAGAACAAACAAAAGTAATATTATCAAATTCGATACTTAAAATACTCAGCAGAAATGACCGGGGAAGCCCTTCTGAGAATGCCTTGCTGGAGTTCCCAATTAGAGTTTTTCAAGACATCAAAGCTTTCTCTCCATGGATGAACAACTGGTTTATCATCCTACTGCAGGCATTTTTATATTATGGGATGAATGATAATAACCTCTATTAGAAAGTATTATTAATATTCTTAGCTATTTCCTTTCTGTCTGTCACAGAATTAGGTGGCCAGCCTGTCCCAGATAGGGAATTTTAGAGGATGCTTGAAATAAACATGTTTGAGTCTGAGGCAAGGGAGAGCCTCCCCGTTTCCCAGAGTCCACTTTCAACAAGCTTAAGGAGCATGTGACAATTTTCCAACATAGTGTCTATTCTAGAACTGAAATGTAGGCATTGAAGAAATGGGACCAGGAGAAGAAGGCTTGCTGTAGGATTGAAGTTTCTCAAAGTGTGGGATGATCGTCAAGGGCCTTAGGTAAAAACATTCTGTAGATAACTGTGCAAACTGTAACCTTTTCCCCAGATACCACGATTCTTTGTATCCACTGAGCCTCCTCAGGAGGTAGAAGAGCTTTGCCATGACGGAACATTGTCTTCCTCTCTGTTGTCCAGAATAAAGCCATCCAGGATATGATCTGTGCTATGGAGGGGCTGCCACAGAAGCATAACTTTTCTCACTGCTGCAGTAAAACTGACTTGGCAAGAAGACTCTGTTTCTTCTACAACAAGAAAGCTAACGTAGGCTTTCTGCCCCCTTTCCCTACTCTGGATCCAGAAGAGAAATGCCAAGCTTATAAAAATAACAGTGAATCATTTTTATACCTGTAAGTTTAATTTTGGTATCCAAAGGATTTTTGAAGTATTGTTCTTACTAGGCTAAAAATCTCTTCTTTTTTTTTTCTTTTAGTTTAAAATTTTTATTTTCCAAGCAACTTCTGCTTTTCTCTATTTTTGCATGTGTGGGTTCATTGACGAATAGACTGATTCATAAAGTCATTCAATGTTTATTGTGTTGGGATCTAAGCTCAGTGAGGCTGTAGCTGTAGACCCTGCTTTGACTCTTACATTAGCGCCCTGTATCTTCCAATGCGATAACCCACAGAGCTGAGGTGTATACGCAGCATTAAATAGCTAGGAAACACAGGGATGGAAGTATTTTCTTCCCAAGGGCAGTTGCACATTTTACCTTGGGAAGACTTAAATTACAGAACATGGAGCCTCAAATTTCTTGGCAATAGTAGTAATTGCAGAGGAAAAGATTATTATTTTTTTTCTGGGAAGGTATTGTGCTTTGAAACAACCCACAAGTCTGAACTTAAGGAGGTAGGCTCCTTGAGTCTTGGATGTGGTGTGTTTAGAAGGCTGATTTTCTCTAATATGGTAGGGAGACTGGCTTCTTATGTCACAGGAAGGGAGGGAAGGAGAACACACAGCTCAGTGCTCAGGATGAGAATAGCCAATGTCATCCTTAATTCGAAGTTAGCAGCTCCAGTGCTAAAGGCTGGAAATGGCTGGTTTTGGTGACTGGATCACACTGCTTGTCACTGAACTTTCCTACAGTGGGAGTCCTTCCTTAATCTTCTCTTCATTTTCACAACCTGCTTTTCTTGTCTTCTTCTTCCCTTTCCTTCCTTTCCCTTGTCAATCATCCCTCTCCACCTCCCTTTCCCATCTTTCTCTTAAAAACCTTCATGTTTTATAGCTATATGTATGAGGTTGCCAGGAGGCACCCCTTTGCCTTCTCCCCTGTTCTCCTGACTGTGGCTTCTTGGTTTGAAGAGGCGGCAGCCACATGTTGTGAGCAGCAAGAGAAAGCCAGCTGTTTTCAGGACAAGGTGGGTACCATACTTGTTTCACCAAGGGGATGAAAATGCCCAGTGGTGTAGCTCCAGATCTCCACGTGCCTGCCATATTCAGTATTATCTTATCACATTCACTGATGCTAAGTTCGTAGGTCACACTGGTAGAAATGCACCATTTACCAGAAACCTATGAAAGAGAGTCACCAATTGCCAGGCTCCCACCTTTGGTTTCCTTATGAATTGAAAGAAAGCCCAAGTACAGGCATGTCCAGGGTAAATGCTGACACGATGCCTTCTGTCCGTGACAAACTTCCTTTCGGTTTAAATCACAAGATGGAATTATGCCAGTAGTGGCAGCCATGTTCAGGGGACACGCTGCAACAAGCCTTCTCTTACCAAGTGCAATGCTATCATCAGGAATCCTGGCCCTACGTTTTTAATGTGCCAGTAAAAGACACACTTTAAGATATACATTTCTCTCAACATGTAAACTTACTAAGAGAAAAATTCCATGTATTTTTTTTTTGTAGCTGTAGATTTTCTGGGGTAGTTGATTTATATGTAATTAAAAAACTAAGAAAATAGTGAGATTTGGGTCTCATTTCAACAGAATTTTCTCTATCTTTCAGGCAGCTCCTATCACACAGTATTTAAAAGCATCATCTTCTTATCAACGAAATGTTTGTGGAGCCCTTATAAAATTTGGACCCAAAGTCTTAAACTCTATGTGAGTTTTGTACAGTACATCTTGTATTTTCTTGCTTGTGGCATACATTTTATTTTTTTGGTTGTTGTTATTTCTCCTAAATAGCTGATGACTTTTTATTTGTAGTCTTCCTGGTTCTTAAGGGTTTGGAGGTGGGTGAGTTTACATGGATAGCTAAAAACAAAACAAAACAAAAAAACAAGGTCATTAAGGCAAGATGGGAAAAGACATAGGGATGAGAGAATGCCAAGAGAAAGAGGGCTGTTCTGATATACACTTTGGATAGTGTGTGTGTGATGTTTTTTCTATAATTGCAATCAGCTCACATGGGATGTTTTGCTGTAGTAATTATAGGACACAGAGACTCTCTCAGGCCACATGTGGTTGGAATCTAGAATTGGGGGTAGAGGGTGGCGAAATGCCCAGCCTTCAATTTTCCAAGTGATCATATAGACCATATAACAACACCATCAGCTATTTAAGAACATCTGTGCAAAAATCATGGTATCAATTGTCCTGGATACTTATACCATTTGTGTTATATAAGAAAGGACCTTCTCCTCCTCCTCCTCCTCCTCCTCCTCCTCCTCCTCCTCCTCCTTCTTCTATTGGCTATTCAAATGCTCTTAGTGGGCTACCAATGATCTTTCCAGAAACATTGCTGTATTCAGTAAAAAGTTTCCCAGGATTGGATTTAAGGACCTCACTCCCCTCTTAGAAGATGTTTCTACCATGTATGATGGATGCTGTGAAGGGGATGTTGTGCAGTGTATCCGAAGTCAGGTAAGTTTTCTCTAAAAGAAAGCAAAAAACTGATTTGTAATAGTTAATTTTTAACTTTATATTCTAATTATCACATAAAATTGCTCATTAGTTATGATGTTTGGTACAATATTATGTTACATCTATGTGTATAATGTATACTGATCCGCTTAGGTATTATCAGACTGTCCTTTCTTTATGTTTCAAGGCTCCTCTCCTCTAGTTCCTCATAAAATGTGTAATAGGTAACGGTGAGCAGGGACCTGATTAGGCTAGAACTGTTATCTATCATCCCTATCTCTTCCTGCCCATTAATAATTATGTTCTTTTATATCACAAGCCCTCAGTAGACCTCAGAAAATGACATTAATATTGTATTTTGAAAGTTGCTTTATTTGATTTCCTAAGATCTTTTCAAATGATCTTCTTCCCTCCCCCGACATCTTCCATTCCTCCCTCCCTCCCTCCCTCCCTCCCTTCTCTCTCCCTCCCTCCCTCCCTCCCTCTTTCTTTCTAATTGACAAATACTGTATATATTTATATACTTATGTTTTTGTGGTAAGATTACTTCCAATTTTTTCCCTAGCAATTTTAAAGTTATATGGCATAGTGTTATTATCTATAGTCACCATGGTCTACAGTAGAATTCCTGAAATTCTTTCTCCTATAAATCTAAAATTTTGTCTTTGAATAACATCCAATGCTTGCATCTACTCCAACATCTGATAACCCTTAAAGTGTGTGGTTTTTTTTTTTTTTTGAGGAATATACCAGTGAACATACTGTTGCAGAGTTGAAATGGTTCATGCACTTTAAAGGCAACACAATTGCATTAAAAATACACAGATTTAAAAGTGTGGGTTCTGGGGCTTAAACATGTGTCCTCGCACTTGCAAGGAGAGTACTTGATCACTGAGCCATCTCTCCAGCCCTCTTGCTGAAGGGTAGCTTTTCACAGTGGGTGGCTTCGCAGGGGAGGTGGGGAAGGACTCTGTTCCTTGGGGGGCTGACCCAGGGGAGTTTGACCATGCTCCAGTGGGCATCTAGGCAACACAATTGGACTTGGGCTATTTTTTCTTTTACCCCCCGTTTTTTGGGGTGCATCAGAGTGGAAGGGTATAATAGGTGCACATTGTATGAAATTACCAAATAATCCGTAAAAATATTAAGTTGGAAAAAAATTAAAAATCTAAAAAAAACAAAAAAAAACCCCCCACAGATTTCTTCTTCGTTAAAATTAAGCTTTGTTGTGATGTCTTTAAATTTGTTATTTTACTTACAGTAAGGACAGTGTATTACTCAGATAACTTCAATTATAGGAGATTGGGAAATATCTGCTTTAAATTAAGCAGTGGACAAAAGATGTCCTCCCAAATTATTTTATTCTCAAATGTAACCCAGTTAAAGGGACGCCACTTATAATTGATTTTTGTAGTATTTGGTTGTTGATGGAAATGTGGGTTTAATAATGTTAAATCTAATATACTAAATTAGTATAATAATTTAAATTTTTTATGGCTTGTAGTTGAAATTAAGGGATCATATTGTATTTCAAATTTCCTCCTCTTTAATGTCTTTATGGAGAAATGGAAGAAATTCAATTGTCATTAACTGAAAATAGAAATGAATTCTCAGGAAATTAAAACATGCTTTGCCTAGAATACTGGCTTCAGCTGTGATAGGAACGCTGGAAATGTGGTACCGATTCCTACTCCATTCTCACCTTAGCCCTGGAATTCATCTTGTCCTGTACCCTCAGTGTCCACCAGAAGATTCCAGATAGTAGGAATAGGTTGAGTCGAGTCAGGGAGACCTGAAGTACCCAGAGAGTGTGGGATGGGTGGGATGAAGGTGAGGAGGGTCTGGAGGGAGCACTGAGAGCCATGTCAGCTTTTAAAATTAGTCCTGTGTGAATAAGATAACCTTCCTCTTTCCCTTGTCCCCAGGCTTCTTGTAGAGGTAAGGGCATCGATGAAAGGAGAGGACAGGGATTTCTCTCTTATACACTGTGTACATTGGATTATTTGAACAGCCTCAAATTTAGAGTAGCCATATGGGAAATGATTATATAGATAAGAAAGCTTCTTCTAGCTGGGAAGTTTTCATTTGGTAGATTCTGTAATGGTTATTTTCCTAATCAATCTTTGGGTTTTTTTTTTAATTGGCTTTTTTTTCATACAATATAGTTTGATCACATTCTTTCCCCTCTCCCAACTAGATACTTCCCATCTCCTTACTCATCCAAATTTATCTCTCTCAGAAAATAAAAAAAAAAAAACCAAAAACCAAAATGAACAAAACAAGTCAAAATGCAATACCAAAACAAAACCTCCTGAGCATGGGCCTGCTCTGGCATGTGGTTGATATACCCAGTGTCATTTCCCTGCAGAAAACTGATTTTCCCTCTCCCAGGTGTTGATGGCAAAAAGCTTCTTGGTTAGGGATGGGACTTTGTGCCCACTTTTCCTGTTGTGTCTGGAAGACACTGTTTCCTTGGAGTCATTTACCACCTCTGGCTCTTATGGTCATTCTACTTCCTCTTCCACATAGACCCACAAACCTTGAATGGAGGGGTTTCATAAAGGCATCCCATTCAGGACCCAGTGTTCCAAAGTCTCTCATTCTCTGCACATTGACCTCAGTCTCTGTGTCATTTACCATCTACTGCAAGAAGAAGATTCTCTGATGAGAGCTGAGTGTGATGTACTGATCTATGGGTATAACAATATGTAGATGTAACTAACCATCTTATTAAATAAGAAACACAGAAACAATGTAAAAGAGAAAGCCGAGAAGTCAGAGCTCAGAGCTAAAATCTCACCCTTCCGCCTGCGGTGTCCTAGCTTCCCGAAAGAGAGCTACTTCCTGTCTGTAAGTCGATTTTCCAGTCATTCTGCCTTCTCATTGGTTGTAAACCCAAACACGTGACTGCCTCGTCACTGTCTGAATGTACAGCCCCCTAGGTCTTAAAGGCATATGTCTCCAATGCTGGCTGTATCCCTGAACACATAGAGATCTATGGGATTAAAGGCGTGTGCCACCACTGCCACACTCTGTCTATGGCTCTAATAGCTCTGACCCCTGGACAACTTTATTTATTAACATACAATCAAAATCACATTTCAGTACAATTAGATTACCACCACAACAATATGTCATCATGAGTCATTTTATTGATATGTTTATTTTTAGCAAAAAAAAAAAAAAAGTTGTAGGTTTTCCTCTAGGTTTATGACCTGTCTAGTCTCAGGTTCTTGGTCATTTTAGTAGTGTCACAAAAGGGTTCCATCTCATGGAGTAGACCTTAAATCCAATCAAAAAGTGATCGGTTACTCCCATAACATTTGATGCCACTGTTGTCCCAGTATATCTTACAGGCAAGTTACTTCTGTAGTTACAGACTTTGTAACTGTGTGATATTGATGAGTACTTTTCTCTTCTGGTAGAATGTACAGTACCTTCCAGCACCATACATACCAGTCAGTAGGGGTGAAGCTTCTAGATGGACATGAGCTAAATTTCTTCATGTTCAATGACATAAGTAAATGATCTCTTCAGCAATAGGGCCTGACCAACAGGCTGTGGAAGGTAGCCCACAGAACTGACAATAGCCTATGTTTGGGGGAGGTCTTTGGGACACCTTTGGCCAACAACTCAACAAGATGTAGCCCATTCATGTTACTGGGGTTTTACTTGCTAGCCTAAGATGTCTAGTTGGGGCACTGTCTCCCTTGTATGTGGTAACCCCATTTAAATTCCTTTTATAACCATATATATTTTAGGGAGCTTCATCAGTAGTAGGTTTCTCATGGCTTTTCAAAAGGTCTTTAGTATGAGCTGTCCCTCCTCATATTCCTCCCTTTCTCCCTTCTGCCTTCTTTCTCTTTCTGGTCTTTCACCTTCCTCATTTAATCCTCCTACTCTAGTTTCTCCTTTGTCCCTTTGTAACGCTATGGTCTATTTACCTTTCCTTGGAAGAGCCCCTCCTTCCTTAAACAAAAATATTTAGTGTGTGTGTGTGTGTGTGTGTGTGTGTGTGTGTGTGTGTGTGTGATCAGATCTGGCTCTGTCTGTCTTTGGGGGCTATGGATCCTCTGGGGCTGGAGTTACAGGCAGCCATGAGCCACCATGTGGCTGTTAGGAAAAGAACCTGGGTCCTCTGCAAGATAAGTCAGTGTTCTTAACCTCTGAGCTATCCCTCTCATTCCCTAACCAATATTTCATTCACTTATCAAATATTTGTGGGTTTTGCTACACCCTCAGAAAGATAGGTTTCATCTACAGGAGAACTAGATTAGCTGAGATGTGTGGCTATGCCTTCAGTGGCCACCTTGGGAAGCACAGACAACTCTTGTGGGGTACATCAACATTAGAAGAAAAGGTAACCGTGAGATCAGTGAGATGGCTCAATGGGAAAAGATACTTGCTTTCAAGGCCGAGGACCCAAGTTTGGTCACCAGGACCTTAGTGATGGAAAGAACAAACTTCCACAAGTTGTCTTCTGAAACGAAGTAGATAAATACAATAATTTTTTAAAAAGTAAAGGTTTCAATATATGAGAGAAGTGGGGAGAAAGTACTTAAAACACTAATATTTATTGATGAATGTAAATTTAGGATAAAAAGCCCCACCACCACCCCGTGCCTGCTTTTAAGATCTAAAATCCTAAGGGTAGAGAACAGTTGCACTAATGTGAAACTTCATAAATGTTAAGTCAGTGTCAAATTTAAGTGAATATTATTTATCTAATCAATTGATGGATGGGTATTAATGTTGCATTCGTGACTGGCTCTGTCGAGAGGTGGATGCTAATGTTATGTTCAGCCATTCTTTTGTGAAGGAAAAGCCAACTTGAAGAAAATCTGAGTCAAAAACTTACCTTGTCCTTATTTGATGCAGAGCCAGGTTATGAACCATATTTGCTCAAAACGAGACTTCATCTCAAGTAAAATCAAAGAGTGCTGTGAAAAGGAAACCCCAGAGAGTGAAGATTGTATAATTAACGCAAATAAAGAAGACAAACCGGAAGACTTATCTCCCAGAGAACCCAAGTTTACTGACAGCGGAAACATGTGTCAAGAACGAGATTCTAACCAGGACGACTTCTTTGCCGAGTACTATAAGTATTGAAAGTTTAGAAGGCAAACAGAAAGGAAGGATAAGGCACCATTGACTTCACTGGCATCATACAGTTTACAAAGGTCATGGCTTGCACATTAGTTGTTCCACAGACTTTTAAGTTAAACAGTGACAGTAACACAGTGATGGCGAACATTCGCTGAATGATTTCTATGTACCAGGCAGTAGGCTACATCTCTTGTTCAGATTCTCCATCTTGCTTCAAAACCAAATGTAGAATAAGTGCCGTTTCCCCTGTTTTTTTGAATGAGCACACTGAGAGAAATAAAGGAATTAAGAGGCTTGTTCAAGATTCACAGGTAAAAACGACAGAGTGAGGAACTGACCCTGGGGGTTCCGGTCTTAGGAGGTCACATGCTTGACTGTTCAGCAATGTCACCCTGCAGTTCCTAAAGGGAAGATTAATGGACTGCAGGCCACAGGACTAAGTCTGAATCTTATTTGTCACTGGGGCAAGTTAAACTACCTGCTTTATTTTCTGTTATTATTGATTTTTAAAGTCAGTGCCAAGTGATGGATTTCATTCTGGAATTTTCATATTTGTATGGCACTGTATTTTGTTCTTATTCATCTCACTCACCCACTGTCTTCTCCTATCCCTTCTCCACTCCATTTTCTGCTCACCTTCTTTCCCCACAATCCTTCGCCATACGCCTTTAAGTCATGTGAATCTCTTTGCCTTCTGTTGAACTCTTCTAGTTTTAACACACACACACATATACACACACACAGACACACACATTCACTTACAAATTTAAATCTAGATTCTGTGTCAGGCTTATTTCTCTTAATATAATGATCTCCAGTTCCATCTATTTTCCTGCAAATGTCATGATTTTATTTTTTTTTCCCTTTTGGATGAAGAAATGCCATTATGTGTGTATCACATTTTCTATACTCATCTGCTTGTGCTTCCATTTCTTAGCTATTGTGAGTAGCAGAGCAACTAAACACAGATGTGCATGCTTCTCTGCAGTATGTTGACTTAGAGTCCTTCAGACATGACAGAGTTTTGATACACAGTATCATGTGTTAAATTATTCTAAGAGTTGTTTTTAAATAATTCCAAAAACTCTATCCTCTTTGATGAGGAAAGAATGTTAGTCTGAAATATAATCCAGAAAAAATTTCCCCGTAAAGAGTTACATAAACAGACTGAATTCCAGGTTTGGCCTTGGCAGCAGACACAATGTTAGATCTTACTAGATTCATTGAAAGCGGAGTTGGGTCTTTTATTTTTTTCTATAACATAATAGATATAATTATATTCTTTCTAACATAATAAATGTTTTGCACACCTCAGGTTTACTCATGAATACTCCAGGAGACATAATGAACTTTCAACACCACAGCTTCTGAGAATTTCTAAAGTGTACAAGGACCTCCTGGAAGACTGCTGCAGTAGAGAAAGCCCCCCAGGTTGTTACCGCCATGCGGTAGGTCCTATTGACGGAGATTCACAAAACCAAAACAACCATCAATTTTTATTAAAGCTTTCTGATTATAAAATAATTATATGTTATATGTGCTATACAATTATAATTATAATATTATGTTAAATATTTTTTCATATTTCTTTCCCTATACTTGCATATGTCTTAAAAAATAAGAACAAGCCGGGCGTTGGTGGCGCACGCCTTTAATCCCAGCACTTGGGAGGCAGAGCCAGGCGGATCTCTGTGAGTTCGAGGCCAGCCTGGGCTACCAAGTGAGCTCCAGGAAAGGCGCAAAGCTACACAGAGAAACCCTGTCTCGAAAAACCAAAAAAAAAAAAAAAAAAAGAACAAAAAAGTATATTCTTAGAGAATGTTTGGACCTTACATTATTTAGTATAGCAGGAATCTTTTCATTTTGTGTTAAATGGCGCTATATTTGTTTCCTATTGTGGCCACACAGCTGGTGACTTAAAAGAACAGAAATGGTCTCTCCCCAGAGTGTCAGTGTTAGAAATCAGCAGTGTGGGGCTCAGTTCAAAGCGGTAGTGTGGCTGGGTTCCCTCCGCAGGCTCCAGGGAACATGTGACTCCCAGCTTCTCACAGAGAAAACTTTTCTCTTTATAACCTTGACATTCTGTCATAACGATGTGAAGTAATTTACTCACCTGCTCTCCTGCCGTGTGTGAACACTGAGCACGTTAGCTATGTGTTGACAGCTTTGTAAGCAATGCATAGATGAGACTCTCATTCTACATATTTTCTTTAGTATTTGTAGTGTTTTTCTCAGGCTAGATCGTCAGTTAAGGAGGTAATGGGGTCAAAATATAGAGACTTTTAGAAACATTTGACACAAATTGCTGTTAACTTCTACAATTTTTTTTTTTTTTTTTTTTTTTTGCCAGAGCAGTGTTGGGACATGTTTGATTCAATGTTGCCTTTGCCGATATTTCACATACACATTAGGCTTTGGAGATTTATGTGTGAAAAGTGGCTATGTTTTAAGTATTTGCTTGATTTCTAAAACTATATTTAAAATTTCCTATAAAAAGGGTGGGTATGATTGAAAGTATGAAATTCTAAACTAAAAAAAACTCATACAAGTTTTGATATATTACTTTAAGTTTTATATAAAAATTTGTTCATGTTTGTTTCTTGTTTTCATATTGAAATGAATAACTTTCCATATCTCTTCATATACCTATAAAATATAACTTCATATATTATAGGAGTAGTTGACAATTTTTCATGATCCCTTTGTTCTATACTACTTTTGCTTTATTTTATATTTTCTTTCACATATTATAAAAGTAAATTTATAATCATTCATATTTAGGCAATGTGATAAGAAAACTGTTTTGTTTTTTTTTAAATTTTCATTTATGCTCTGTCACTGTCCTTATCAAGCCACTCTGTTCCTCGTCTTTGGTGAATCTTGGTACTAGAAAATTCTCTTGTCATGGAGACACGTTTGTCCCACCATGTCCATGTGCTGCAGTGTGGCTTTCTCATAGCCACATGAAAATGTCCAGTTTATGCTGTGGCAAAAAAAAAATGTCCATTAAATAATTGAAGACAACTATGGGAGGTTTTAAGTTCTGAACCTCAATAATGGGAAAAGATAGAAATAAAGATAAATACACCTACACTGTTCCACAGCAATGCCTATTAGCTGGGTCACCCTCAGAAAGTTGCTTAAGTTCACAAAGCTACGCTCCTTTACTATCGAAGCAGAGAACGACTTCTCTGACTGCTTCTAGATAAGGGTCAATGTACAGATATTGCCAAGGTAAAATTTAAATTTTACCTTGTAACTCCTAAAGCTCTAAAAAGGATGAGATAGTTGAACTATCTATAATGGAATAATTCAAACTCTTGCACATACATATAAAGCTATATTTTGGTGAAAAAACATATAGTAATCAGAGTTTGGATATGGATATAATCTGAAAACAAAAAAAGATAGTCATCAAGCTGGCATGTGGCTTCATTCAGTTTTAGATAAAATGTTTGTAATCATAGTTGTTTTTTATTTTCAGGAGGATAAATTCAATGAGACAACCGAGAAAAGCTTTGCAATGGTCCAACAAGAATGTAAACACTTCCAGGAGTTGGAGAAGGACGCCCTGCAACTCCAGTAGGTTGTCTGCATAACTGGACTAATACTTGTGACCAGGGTCAAATGATCTTTCGAACAGAGAATATTAGGTCTGTCTCTCGGTTATGCAAATTCATCACCTCTGAGAAGCAACAAGAGCACAAAAGGCAAGAATTCACACTGAGCCGTTACATGAATCCTTGACCAGAAACGAGGCCACATTTGAGATGCTAGACAGAGTGCTCCTGTAACCCTTTAGCGTCTGTGAACTCGGGTTTCTCACCTCCAAATCAGGGTTCTTGAATTATGTTTTGTGTGAGAGAGAATGGAGAAAGCTTCAGGTGGCTCCTGTTTCCTGGGGAACTGATGGTTAGCTCAGGGGTTAAGCCAGTGGTAATCACAGAATTACCAGTGGATTTGCTTAACATTGTAGTATTTATCCTTTTGGTGCTTTTATGAGAATTCAAGAATAATATGCAGTTAATTTAGATTTAAAAATAATGATCATGCTAACGCTGGGTTTACTAAAGCCCAACATCTTCAATCCAAACGTGAATTCTCTATTCCTGCAACGTTGCTGTCAGCCGCAAGGTTAACCTCAGTCCATTTAAGGATCTTAGCTTTCTTTATCTTATTCCTAACATGTCTGTCAAATGCTCCTTTTAGACTACTTACCGTCAATACAAACTATTTCAAGAACTTTATTTACTGGCCAAGAACGTTTCTGCCGAGGATGGTCTATCATGGGGTCACACTGGTTGGGTGCTGGCTGTTTCCTATCTCTCATGGGTTGGTTGAGCTGGAGTGAGTAGTTATTCAAAGGAAAATGCATATCTGCCATCATCCAGAACCAAACAGGTGTGTTTTCTTTCAGTTACCTTGTCAAGTTCACCAAGGCAGCCCCCCAGCTCTCCACGGAAGAACTGATCTCCCTTAGCAAGGAAATGGTGGCGGCTTTGGCATCCTGCTGCACCCTAAGTGAAGAGTTCGCTTGCGTTGATGATTTGGTGAGTGTGGCTCATGTACCTGACTATTTTTTTTTTTTTAATTTGCAATTCTTATTATTTACAGTGTTCTGTCTGCATGTATGTCTGCAGGCCAGAAGAGGCGCCAGATCTCATAGATGTTGTGAGCCACCTTGTGGTTGCTGGAATTGAACTCAGGACCTCTAGAAGAGCAGCCAGTGCTCTTAACCTCTGAGCCATCTCTCCAGCCCTAAATTTGCAATTCTTAATGTATAATTACATCATCATCCCCTACCCCCTTTCAAATTCATGACCTCTTTTTCTTTAATTACTATTGTTTTACACACACACACACACACACACACACACACACACACACACACGGATAAATGTATAAATAAAACCTGATGAGTCCGTTCAGTGTTACTAGTATGTAATGCTTTTAGGTCTGATCATTTGGTGTTGGACAACCAATTAGGTGGTTCATCCCTGGGGAAGACTAATTCTTTTTCTCTCAGCAGTTGTCAATTGCCTGTAGCTCTAGAGGTGGGACCCAATGAGAATTCCCTCCTCCCCATTAGCATGTCTATTGGTGTTCTGTCTGTCATCTGTTGTTCCTGTGTTTGAGATAATCTCTCTTTGTACAGCCTTAGCTGGCCTAGAATTCACTATGCAGACCAGGCTGCTCCCAAGTTGTGGTGATCCTCCTGCCTCTGACTCTTCAGTGCTGGGATGACAGACCTGGTACTTGGCTTTTCGTGCTCATGCCTTCCATTGTTGATTTATACGAATTCTCTACTCTTCTCTGTTGTTTTCCACATCGTCCAAGCAAGAAATATTATTTTCTTTCTTTGGCTCACCATGTGGATCCCTGAAAATCAGAAGAAAATGAATGTCCTAAGTCATTTTTAAGGATTCTTCAAATTATCTTTCTTTGTTTTAAATTATGTCAGAGGTGATGGGCTAGGGCAAATGATTTAGGAAGCGCAATATTGTTCCAGAACGACATAGAAAAACTAATTCACTTATTCTGTAGTTCTTATACATGCTAGGCAGTCTGCCCCTGCACTACATCCCAGACCAGAAACCCTACCATTTTAAATAGTGTTACAATTTTTGTACTTTACCCCCAAGGGGAGAGTTCAGATAGAAATGTTACTTTCTGCCTAGTCTTTAGGAGCAGAATAGGCCCAGAAACCATGTTTAGTTGTTACTTTGAAGTGGCTGTTCACAAGTCTCTGTACACAGTAGAAAGTTTGTGTATATAACATGAAAAAAAGTAATCTGTAGGTATTTAATTGCTGTAGGTTAGACTTTTGTAGTATTGCCACTTAGCCTTTACCCTTCTTGCTACACAGTATAACAGTCAGTTTCGCAAGCACCGTGTTTTCCTAAGCAAGGTTGCTGGGGATTTCAGGACTAGCTATTCTGAACTAAAAAAATACACATATGTGTTTTTTAAAGTGTCCTTGGCATTTTAAAATCATATCCGCGTTCCACTCCTCACCGGTACAGGCAGATTTAGTTCTTGGAGAACTGTGTGGAGTAAATGAAAACCGAACTATCAATCCTGCTGTGGACCACTGCTGCAAAACAGACTTCGCCTTCAGGAGGCACTGCTTTGAGCGCCTGGAGGCTGACACAAGCTATGCCCTCCCGTCAGTCTCTGCACTCACATCTGCTTTGCGTGCAGACTGGTGTCAGGCCCACGACGAGGACCTTCAGAATAGGAAACACAGGTACGAACTCTCCCAGGCCTTTCTACAGCCCCAAGGGCACACGTGACTCAGGAAAGTTAACGTGATGTCTAGGTGCTTTGGCTGACACAATTTGTGTTGTTCAACAAATTGTTTTTGCTCTTCTAGTCACAAAATAACATTGTGTATTTATTGCTGTTGTTTATAAACAACAACAACAACAATCTAGTTTTCCTTCTATCTTATTGGAAATTTGGAGAGTCTATCCACCAGGGTGGCTTTTGGAAGGAAGGGCCAGGCAGTTAAACTGAGGGCTATTGGACAGGTGCAAATAAGGTGAATTATTTTTCTTCCTTTTGGAAGAGGATGATATGGATATTTAAAAATGTTCTTAAATTTATTTAGTAATGTGTGTGTGTGTGTGTGTGTGTGTGTGTGTGTATGTGTGCAAGTGCATGTGCACATGCCACTGTGTGCACCATGCACATGAGTTGAGAGGTCAGCGGCCAGCTTGTGGCGGTTGGTTTTCTCCTTCCATCACGTGGGTCCTGGGGTGGAACTCCGCGCATCAGGCACCGTGGCTGCCAACTTTACTCCACTGAGCCACATCGCCATCTCCAGTGACACGGGTTTTTGTCTTGAGAATTTCAGTGTTTTAAAACAGGAGAGAGGCAAAGGGGCAGCAATTTTACTTTTATTCTCTCAGGTAATGTTTAAATGCCAAGAATAAAGGCCCATGATTCTGGATTTAGACACTTGTCTGTACCAAGTATAAAAGAAACAGCATTAGCTGAGGAAAGGGAATTGATTTCTAGACATGAATCTTCTAGAAGATCTACTATGTTCAATAAGATCCATTTTTTTTTTTTTTTTTTTGGTCTGTGACTATATAGTCCTCCAAGAATCCATTCTATGAATTAGAAAGAAACATTCATAAGACCCTTGCAAAGGGGACCAAACTAAGCCCCCTGAATGTTGGTGACCGTTGTGAGGCTTGATCTGTTTGTGGGGACCCTGGCAGTGGGACCAGGACTTATCCTGGGTGCATGAACTGGCTTTTTGGAACCCATTCCCTATGGTGGGATGCCTTGCTCAGTCTTGATGTGGGGGGTGGGGGTGGGGGGGCGGCTTGATCCTGCCTAAACTTGATGTGCCAGACTTTGGTGACTCCCCATGGGAGGCCTTACCCTCTCAGGGGAGTAGATGGTGGATCAGGGACAGGGGGGAGTCGGGAGGAGAGAGAGGGGAAACTGTGGTTGATGTGTAAAATTTTTTAAAAATTTCAAAAAAAAAAAAAAAGACCCTTGCAGAAATTTAAACTTTTTACATTCACAAATTTGAAGCTTAGGACAGGTGTGTTTCTGTAATAAACACTTTGAAGAAGCGGAGCTACAGAGAGGAGTCACTCACGGATTCTGTTGGGTGTCTGTGAGCACAGGTTTATGGTCAACTTGGTGAAGTGGATGCCAGAGATCACGAACGAGGAGCGTCGGTGTTTGTTCACCAAGTTCACCGCTGCTGGAGAGAAGTGCAGCGAAGCGCAGGAGCCGGAAGCCTGTTTCCGTCCGGAGGTAGTTACTCATTTGTTGTTTTCCCACCGAAATTCTACTGGCATTTCAGGAAAGATGGACAAAATAGAATTCCCTATGGGGTCTTCCTCTTCTCTGTCAAGTCCAAGAGTCTTACATTTGAGAGCACAGCCATCACCAAACTAGAGTTGAGATGTCCGCGACGGAGGCTCCAGTGTAAGGAAACAACTGCCAGGCAAGCTTGGTTCCGACCCTTGCTGTCTTTTCTGTGTAATTGAAACAAAATGGCATCCACCATCTGTCAATAAGGATGGCAATAACTCTGCTAGAATTACACCATTGCTCGTAACTCCTCGACTCTAACTCTCTGGTACAATGGGGTCAAGGTGACTCGCCAAGGAAGTCATGGTCAGCTGGGAAGGGAGGAGCGCAGGAAGGGCAGTAGGAAAGGAAGGCTTTTAAGGGGGCTGTTTCATCTTTCTGGATCTTCCCAAGGTCACTCAGTTGACCGTGTGTGTGGGGGAGTGGAGGGTAAGGGAGATGGGGAGAGCAGGAGCTGGTCCTGCTCCTCTTGCTCCCGTGGCTGTGGCATCTGCAGCACCCTGCTGTGGTATGACCCTGGTACCTGTGAGTGTCAGCCCCAGCGGATGGCTCCGTGGAGGCTGTGATGAAGTCCTCGACTTCCTTTCTCGTTATTTCTTTCTCAGCAGCTTGTGGTATACTTCACAACTCCTTCACAGTTCGTGCACACTCGTGTACACTTGCAGGCGCATGTAGTGAACACATACTTCATCCTGCTTGAGAGCTGTCTGTTTTGTTGAGTGACTTAAGTCTTTGGAAACACAGTGATACAATTATTAGTTTGCTGAAATATATTTACTTTAATTAGAGGACATTAACCTCTGTCTAGGGTTTGCCCAAGTATGTTCTTAAGGGCTGTATAAAAAGAGAGATGAATTTATTTGTAGGACATAAAAAGACTTCAGTGTCTTTTCTCAAGGTTGCCTGAAGAACGTTCTTTCTCTCTCTCCCTTTCTCTCCTCCTCTCCCCACTCTCCCTCCTCCTCCCTCTGTGTGAATGTGCCTGTGAGCTATGTCTCCATTCAAAATTCAGATGAATGTGCTTCCCTAAATTTAAACCTGACTATCTCAAACTTTTCTTCCTATGATTTTATTTATTTCTTTTTCTCTCCCAGGGTTTAAAAAGTGGCAACGAAAGTCAAGCTGCTAATAAAAAAAAGAGATAAAACACCAGAGGTAAAGATTTCTGTCTCAGTGAAATGTCCAAACTTGATGTGATGCTCGGCCTCCATGGTTTATTCCTTCTTGTGTGTCTGTTTCTGATTTGGTTCATACACCTAGGAGCTCACAGTTGCCAGTTCAGGTCCTCGTGTGTTTCTCCGGATACCAATCATATCCAGGGCAGAATGCTGCCAGGATTGTTCATTTTCTGAATAACCCAAAGACACCCATGTCTCTGCTTTTCTGCATCCTTTTGTCTGAATCAGAAAAGAGAGGCAGTTGAGTCTTTGGAAAGGTAAACCTGGTGTGGTAGCACATTTCTGTAATCACGGCACTTGGAATGCTGGGACAATAGGATGGCTGCAAATTCTAGGCCAGCCTGAGTTACACAGTGAGTTCCAAGCTAGCCATGGTTATAGTGTGAGACAGTCAGTACCTCACAGAGCTAAGGTGGGGGAGGGGAAGAAAAATGCTAAATTCTCAGGGAGGACTAGACAGACAGACAGACAGACTACTTCAGTAATCTTCCAAAAGTCTCCTTTGAGAGTCTTATTGGAAATCACTGCTGAGGCATGGTCAACATATGAATGAAGAGCCTTGTAAACAAACTCGTTTGCAGTTTTGACGAATATTAATAAAGGATGCTCCTTTCCTGGCAGTTTACATATGACTCATGACAGCAATTTCTAGACAACAGCAATGATGCCCAGTGTCAGGAAAGAGGTACCTGAACCCAGGGGAGGGCTGGTTTGCAACTGTATAGCTCATAGTTCACATTAGTAAAGTCTTATTAAATATATGTCTATTACCTGAGGTCAGATTATTTCACTGCATATTTTTTTTTTTCTTTTCAGCCAGTACACGCTTGCAGTCTCCCTCTCTGTCCTGTGGTGAGGTTCAGCTCTTAAGATGAATGGAATAGAAGGTTCTCTAACCCTTACTTGAATCATGTTACTACGGAAAGCAATAAAACAAAAGTATAAAGTTACCTCACAGACCAATGTCATCTATCAACCTGGTCACAAAATTAATCAATTGTGTTGTAGTCAGCAAAGTGATTGCTGCACGACCTAGTTTGGTTTCTGTTGCCGTGACAGACACCCTGACCGAAAGTGACTTGGGAAAGAAAAGGCTTATTTTACCTTACCTTAAAGGCCCTTCAGCAAGGGAAGCTGAGGCGGAAACTAAAAACAGGAATCTGGAGGCAGGAACTGAAGGAAAATCATAGAGGAAGAGTCCTTACTCTGACTTGCTCCCAGGTTCACATTCAGCTACCTTTCTTATGGAGCCCAGGTTCACTTGTCTAAGGATGGTACCACCCACAATGTACTGGGTCCTTCTACATCAATCACCAATCCAGGAAGTGCTTAACGTACATGTCGGGAGGCTAATCTGATGGAAACAATTTCTCAACTGAGAGTTCCTCTTCCCAGTTGTGTCAAGATGACAACCAAGGTCAGCCATCACATTGTGCAATCCCGGGAACCTGAATTTGATTCCTAGAACCCACATAAAAAGTCAGGCACATTGGTATGCACATTTCATCCTAACCCTGGGAAGGGGACAGGGACAGGCAGATCCCTTGAGCTCCCTGGTTGGACAACCTATCTTAAAGAACAATGTGGACAGATCTTGAGGAACAGTACCCGAGGTTGACTTCTGGTCTCCACATGCCCGAGTACAGAGTTGTACCTGTGTCTTCATGCGTATGCACTTTTACACACACACACACACACACACACACACACACACACACACACACACACACACTGCACTGCACAAGACTAAGCTGTCATGATTCAGTTTACTCTGTTGAGCTTGCCTTGCTCTCTCTGGAGGTCAGAACTCTTCACTGTGAGGGGAGAGTGCTTCTGGGTCCTGCTGGTGAGAAGGAACTGGGGAGCTGAGGGCATGAACCTTCGACAGCACATGTGGGTACTGCTCACAGCCAGCCTCTGTGGGAGGGACCCAACTCTGCCCCGAGAGTTTTCTATGAATTGCCCCATTTAGTTCTCACAATTCTCGGAGTACATATTTTATTTCCATTTTACAGAGACCCGAGGTTTGGGGAGAGGAACGACTCTGCTCAATGGTATACAACCAGTCAGTGACCGAAAGAACCAGGGCTTGTGTCTCCTGATTGCAGAACAATATTGTGAACGTCACTTCCTAGGTTCAGTCACGTGGTGTGCATCAAAAATCTTTTATTCAGGATGGCAAGATGACTCCTTGGGTAAAAGCCTAATGACCGGAGTTCGATCCCTGGGACCCAGATGGAGGAGGGAGAGAATCAGCTCCCACAAGTTCTTCTCTTACCTCCATACCCATGTGCCTGTACACATATGTAAACACATGCAATTAGTAAACGCACATTAAAAAGTTTTCAGTGATCTTTTAGGCAGAGAGCCCGAAGAATGCTTTTGATGTCACCAGTAGTGAGAGGGTTTTCTTTCTCTTTGTTCTGCACCAAAGAGGTATAGTGTTTCAAACACAGACTTCCAGACTCTCACTCACTTATTCAAAAATAGTTATTAGAGTCTTGCTGTGTGTCAGACTTAGTGGATGTGAGTGCGAGTCAGATGGATGCAGATCTCGTGTCTTTCTGAGGTGGGGGAACATAATAGACAAGCAGTCTCTGAGTCTGTAATAGATGTGGGTGGGAGGAGAAAAGACCCTCACCATTCGCCAGAGCACTGTGATGGTGGAAGACGTGTGTGGGGTGGTTGGAGGTGCTTCAAATTCCTACTGCTACAAACTTGATGTAGACTCTGTGACCTTGTGGGTTTTTTTGTTTAGGGTGTGTGTATGTGTGTGTGTGTGTGTGTGTGTGTGTGTGCGTGTTTGTATGGTATGTTACCATATTAAGAAGAAATGAACTTCATTACTATATTAACACCAAGTACATTGGCCACCAGATGATAACACTGGAGTTTATGAATAAATGATATACCTTTTTTTTTTGTTCTTTGACTGTTCACCAATGGGCATGATAAGGATGTTTTAGTTAAACAATAGGTAACAGGTTATAAACAAGAGCGAGGCAGACACAATTGGGTAGTTCTACTCTATGTCTTCTATTGGGATCAAGACTCTGCTGTGGGCAGCAGATGTAAAACCTGAGCTCTGGAAGGTGCTGCCACCATGCAGACTTTCGTCACGGAGGATGTTGTCACACCAACAGAGCACTGCCATGTCAGAGAACACACTACAAATTCGGGTGGGGGGGCAGTAGGGTGGAGAATGGTCCACTCTCGGGGTGTAGTTTCCCGTGGCTTGGAGAAGAGAGGATTTGGAGTGAGGGAGCTTCAAATCTACTGTGTATACTCACACAGCACTTGTATGACCAGTATATATATATATTTCTTGTTTGAGGTATTATGTTTATGTAACTCATTAAAAATTGTAATGGATAATTAAAAAATAGATTAATAATTAGTCATCTATGATAATCATATTTGTAGCCATGTTAGTTAAGCCTTCTAGGTAAACATAGATATATTTCAGATAGATAGGTAATCTTCAAACACTTCATAGACCTAGAAAATATGGCATTTAAATAACTTAGAATTCTGTTGACATGAGACACAATTGCTCCTGGCTGCACCAATTTGATCCCGAGAGAATGTTGGGCTTCTAAGACATTTCCATTTGGAAGTTTGTCTTCTTGGCACAAAATGGCCTACTGGGCAAAGAACTGTCCTTGCCTTGATGGCTGACAGTACAAATACAATGCTGTCCTTTCTGGACAAGCGGGACACAAGGAAAGCGACCACTGTACTCTGCCAAGACAGGGTAAGATGGTCTTTCAGAATTCCTGCTTCTGAAAATGGTCTGTCATATACTCTAGGCCTATAGCCAATTTGAATGCACCAACAATGCTGAAAAACATTATGTGACTGTCCAGGCTGCCAGCTGTCTTGGTCTACTCTTGCAAGATTCCCGAAAGTTGCTTGCATCCATCTACCATTTCTCAGTTACCTTCCTTTTTAATAAAAGAAGAAAAGGGGAAGTGCTGTGGCTATTGCTCTATATAAATAAAACACTGATGGCCAGTGACCAGACAGGAAGTGTAGGCGGGACAAGGAGAGAGGAAAATTGGGGAAACAGGAAGAAGGAGAGAGAGACACTGCAGCCACCGCCAGGACAAGCAGCATGTAAAGACGCCGGTAAGCCACCAGCCACGTGGCAGGGTATAGATTTATAGAAATGGGTTAATTTAAGATATAAGAACAGTTAGCAAGAAGCCTGCCACGGCCATACAGTTTATAAATAATATAAGCGTCTGAGTGATTATTTTATATGTGGATTGTGGGACTTCGGGGCTTGATGGAACGGGGAGAGAAGCCCTCCAGCAACAGAGCACACTCAGGCTTGATGCGGGAAGAATTCTACAGTGTTCCTAGAGGTGCTTGTAAGTACAATAAGCCTCATGGTACAGTCGTGCTCACTGGAAATGGGCATTGACGACGGCGGGTTGTTTTGCGATCCAGTCCTGGTCTTTGTCCTTTTGAACTCTGTTTCTACAATGTGGGCAAGGTTAGGCTATTCAGTTCATAATACTATTATTATTAACCTGTAAAAAGTAGTTTTTATTTAAATAAATAATCCCAGCTGTAATCCCAGCTCTCACTCAGGAGTCTGAGGCAAGAAGACTGAGACAGATAGTTCGACATGACTCTGTCTCGAGCAAACAAGCAAACAAAACCCCAAATCAAAGGCCAGCATGAGAAAGTTTTTTTTTCTTAATTGTTTGTTTTCTGGGAAATTACACAGAATGAATTACATCATAAATCCCATGCCTGACCATGTTTAAATATTCCTTACCATTTGTTTTTCTTACAGTCTGATCTACCATTAGTCAGTGATGGATGGTGATGGTATCTTTTTTGCATTTTCAAGAATCTTTTACCAATATTTAAATATCTCTCCCCACTTAAATTTGGATTTTTTTTTAAAGGCAGAATTAGTTTAGCACCCCCCTCCCCCACACCCCAGGGTTAACTCCGATCTATTAAGGTGATTGTGCTATGAGTAATTCTAAGGCTGAGCTAGGGGTGGGGCCCAGGATTAGTTAGTGATGTCTGCCTGGGGTGGCAGTCTGGTGTCTTCATTCAAGGCACTGGCACTGGTGGAACGGTTCCCTCTCCGATCAACCCAGGAGGTTTAGAATAAGATCTCAAGGGAACATTGCTGAGGATACATGTCAGGAGCGCTAGCTAACTTAGAACCTATAATCCCAGAACTTGGGAAGCTGGGTGGAAGACTACATGTCTGAGGACAGCCTGGGATGCCTAGTAAAAACCTGTTTCAAAAAACAAACAAACAAACAAACAAACAAACAAACAAACAAACAAAAAAACTGAAGCCCACCAACCAATCAAATAAATAAGAAGGATGAACTTTCAGAATATTCAGAAGGCCCCCGAAAGAATGATGGCAGCTGGTCAGCAGCAGCTTTCCCTTGTTAACCATAGCTTGCTTTCTTTTTGTTTTAATTAATTTTTTTCTTATTATTTTACAACACCATTCAGTTCAACATAACAGCCACAGATTCCCCTGTTCTCCCCCTCTCGCCCCCCTCCCCCCAGCCCACCCCCATTCCCACCTCCTCCAGATCAAGGTCTCCCCCGAGGACTGGGGTCGACCTGGTAGACTCAGTCCAGGCAGGTCCATTCCCCCCCTCCCAGACCGAGCCAAGTGTCCCTGCATAAGTCCCAGGATTCAAACAGCCAACTCATGCAACGAGCCCAGGACCCGGCACCAATGCACAGCTGCCTCCCAAACAGATCAAGCCAAATGACTGTCTCACGCATTCAGGGGGCCTGATCCAGTTGGGGGCCCCTCAGCCTTTGGTTCATAGTTCATATGCTTCCATTCATTTGGTTATTTGTCCCTGCGCTTTATCCAACCTTGGCTTCAACAATTCTCGCTCATATAAACCCTCTTCTTTCTCACTAATTAGACTCCCAGAGCTCCACCAGGGGCCCAGCCGTGGATGTCTGCATCCAGATTCCTCAGTCCTTGGATGGGGTTTATGGCACAACTATGACAAAGAAGCCAAAAGTGTACAATGGAAAAAAGAAAGCATCTTCAACAAATGGTGCTGGCATAACTGGATATCAACGTGTAGAAGGCTGCAAATAGATCCATATCTGTCACCGTGCACAAAACTTAAGTCCAAGTGGATCAAAGACCTCAACATAAATCCAGCTACTCTGAACCTGCTAGAAGAGAAAGTAGGAAATAGTCTTGAACGCATTGGCATAGGAGATCACTTCCTAAATATAACACCAGTAGCGCAGACACTGAGACAAACAATCAATCAATGGGACCTCTTAATTAATTTTTTTCATTTATTTTACATACTGACCACAGTTTCCCCTCTCTCCTCTCCTCCTGTTCCCTCCCCCTACCTCCCTTCTACCTCCCCCCCCCCAAATCCGCTCCTCCTCTGTCTTCATTCAGAAAGGGGCGGGCCTCCCATGGGAGTCAACCAAGCAGGGGCACAGCAAGCCCAGGCAGAACCAAGCTCCTCCCCCTGCATCAACGTTGGGTGAGTTAACCCAGCTTGGGGATTGAGTTCCCAAAAGCCAGGGATAGGTCCCAGTGCTAGGAGCACCACAAACAGACCAAGTTACACAATTGTCACACACGTGCAGAGGGCCTAGGTAGGTCCTATGCAGGCTCCCTAATGAGTTTGTGAGCTCCACTGAGCTCAGGTCAGCTGTCTCTTTGTGACTGTGACTCCCCTGGCTTATATAATCCCTCTTGCCTCTCTGCAGGAGCAGGGCCCAGTACTTGGCTGTGAATCTCCAAATCTGCTTCTATTAGTTACCGGATGAATGCTTTTTGATGACATTTAAGATAGTCACCAATCTGATTACAGAAGGCGGCTAGTTCAGGTACCCTCTCTACTGTTGCTAGGAGTCTTAGCTGGGGTCATTCTTGTGGATTCCCGAGAGTTTCCCTGGCACCAGGTTTCTCCCTAAACCCAAAAATAACCATGGTCTTCTATTTCTATTTTCATATTCTTAAGCTGGTGTAACCCAAGTCTAAATGATGACCAATTTGGTTTTGTTTTTCGGGCAAATATCTCTGTCTCCCTTGTGACATATATGTAACACACACACACACACACACACACACACACACACACACACACACAGGTTCCTCTTTAGGCAGCCAGAAAATGGAACATGTGGGTAGCAGAATCAACTGACAGACTATAAGCCTTTGAAATTCTTTTTTTCTTTCCTTTTATTGAATATAGAGTTTTTTGCTCTCTCAGAATATATCCTGATTGTGGCTTCCCCTCATTCTCCTCCTCCTAGCTTTTCCGCACCTCCCCTCCCATTAAATGTAATAAAATGTATTCTAAGATACATTAAATATAACAAGATAAAACAAAAACTAACACCAGAACAGAACAAAACAGACAGAACGAAAAGAGCTCAAGAAGGCGCATAAGAAATAGAGACCCCCCCTCGTTCACACACCTAGGAATTCCACAAAAAACACTAAACTGGAAGCCATGATATATACCCAAAGGACCCACAGGATATAAAGAGAGAAAATATATACAAAAAATAATTTAAAAAAAATAAGATAACATTTTAAAAAACTTCTAACACAACATTGTGAGATAAGAACAGCGCCCTGCCCAAAGATTCCACTGAGTTCCTTTCTGTTGGCCACCTGCTGCTGGGCATGCAGTCTATCCTTAAGAGTGGTTTGTTTCCCCGGTGAGACTAACTTGGAGAAAACCGAATTTTCACCCGCAAGTGATTTAATCAAAGCTACTTTTTGCAAATGAGGAAATTGAAGGTAGGAAAGGCTACATCAGTTACCGGTGATCGATTCCCTCTTTCCACGTTCTGGAGTTCACATGCATCCAACACTTTCTCTTTGTTTATCAGCGACCTGTTCTTTTGTCCTGGACCTACAGAGAGCAGTGGAAGGGCATCAGACCGTGAAGCTCTCGGGTGTGTGGGCTCTAAAGGTAGCTAGACCTGCCGTGTGGCCTGAGAGTCCGTGTGCACATGATAAGAATCAGTCTTGATTCCCCATGCAGGCACTGATAATACTGTTGTGTGAGTGAAAGCCATGTTGTAGTCCAGATGACAATCAGCAGTCAGTAATGGATGCCATGCCTTTGTGTTTGCTGGCAGTGTTTGTGCCCTCTACTCCTCTCTCCAGGGTCCTGGAAGCATGTCCAACGTTGATACCTGAGTCCTGGCCACTTGTCTGGCCAAGGAGAGTACATGTTTGCTTTCTCTTTGCCTCTTCAGAACTTTGCACTTGTAAACAAGCATTTTTATGAAATGAGATTCTGTAGACTGGAATCTACCAAACATGCTGATTAATGTTTTCTTACAAGGCCTGTGTGTTGTAATCTTGAACAAATCATAGGTCGATATTATTTGTTTTAAAATTCTATATTCATTAATGAACACCAATATTTCTTCATTGTCCCAAATTTCTTCAACTTTATGAGAATCCATGGGAGAAAAAAAAATCCATCAAGAAAAAAAAATTCACTCAAAAAGTTAATGGTTAATTATATTTGCTTGAAAAGAATATCAAGTCTTCATTTCTCTCCAATGGTGGAACTTCATCTGAAACAATGGCGATTATTAAAACTCTATCTCTTATTGTTTTCTTGAGCTACATTAAATGTGAGCTGAAGTTTTCTACAAGCAGGTAGGAAATTCCATCTATAGCCTGTGTAGCCTGTGTGTAAGGATATGATGAATAACTATGGCAACTACTAACCTGTGTGTGGAAAGGCTTGTCTTTCTCAGTGGTCATCACTGCCAAAAGAGTCGTTGAAACTTGTTAGACACTGGTGTGTGGAATGACTACAGAAAGGGAGCTGATATGTTGAGGCCACTCATCTGGGAATATCTCACTTCAGCTTTCCTTCCTTGCTTCCATTCTAGATGAGAGAATGCTACATGTAAGCCAATGTTTGAAATTGGCTAAGCAAATTTAAGTAGAGCAAAAATGTGAATGACTGCAGAAATAATAATAATAGAACTACATTATTTAGTACCTATTATCACCAGGCAATATGTTCGGAACTTTACATGTTTTCATTTAGTGTGTGTGTGTGTGTGTGTGTGTAGTGTGTGCATTCCTGTGCATATGTATTTGTGTACATATGTGCATGTGTATGTAGATAAACCCTGAACTTTGGCATTATACACAGACTGGATAATGAAGGATATAGTTACCTCTCCTAGAATTTGACAATTAACCTAAATTTTTTCTTTCAGGATAAAGAAAACTTCGCCCATACCCAGCAGGAAGCAATTTTAAGACTACGTCGCCCACATTCCCAAAGAGGTGGTGTGGGGTGGGTGGTTTTTTGGTCTTTTTAATGGGTTTTGGGTCTGGGATAATTTTCAGTATTTAGGGGGGTTGGTTACAAGTTATTGTCAAGGGTTAAGAAAAAGGCTAAGCAAAGGAGATTAGATTTAAGGTTCTTATTTAAAAAAAAAGAGAGAAAGAAAGAAAAGAAAAAGACAATTACTAATACTTTACATTGGATTGAATTGTTTTATATTGTATACAAATTTGAAACTGATATTGTTAGAAAATGTTATATGTATATTTCTAATTGTATTTATACCATTCATTTAACAATGTAATACAAATTTCTGATCCTTGAATGTTATTATTACCAACTACTAGGATATAAAGAAATGAAAGTTAGTAGTTAGACATTACAATAGAACTTGTAGTCATATTAGATATGTTTTAAAAATTGAGCAGAGATGTTTTAGACAGGTCATCTTCAAACCCTTCAGAGATCTACAGAATATGGCATTTAAAATGTTTTAATAACTTAGAAAATTTTTCTTTTTTGAGACATGTCAGCTCCTGGCAGTACTAATCTACTTCAGAGAAAATATGGGCATTGAAGAAACTGCATATGGAGTCAACTTTCCTTGTGGCAAAAGTTAGCCACTGGACAACAAAGTATCCTCGAATCAACAGGACAAAATGGACAGACAGAACACGAAACAAAGGACTACTGATTCTTGCCAAAACAAGTGTGGTTATGGCTTTATCAAAAGGCATCTTCTGAGGCCAGGACAATATGGCCCCATCCCTGAAGTGGCCTTCACATCCGGAAAAGGTACGGTGCCCTTTTCTTCGAAGGCAGCTTAACAGTCAGAGGGCCGATGGCTTCTGTTGTACA